>NC_047512.1:6393312-6693312 GCF_902827115.2 Pseudochaenichthys georgianus | reverse complement strand
CTACCAGAGCACTTTATCGTGTCAGTCACGTTCTTGCGAAACACATGAAGTCTTTCAAAGACGGCGAAGTTGTGAAAGAAGCATTCCTGGAGGCTGCCGACGCGCTTTTTGGGGACAGTAAAAATAACAGAAGCATTTCAACAGGTTTTTGATATAATAAAAACTCAAGTTAGATACCGTTATTAATCAGCTGTAAGTTTGAACTTATTCATTCTAATTATTGTACAAAATGGTATAGGAATGCAAACTTAAATTGATTATAGTCTATCATCAATTCAGGTTAAGAAACTAGTGTTGCTTGCATCCTATTTTAAAAAGGCATTTCTTTTTATACTCTACTAAAATGCAACAAAAAAAGGGTTTGATTTTATTAATTTTGTATTTTTATTGCACTTTGGCAGCAGATTCCTGAGTTGTCTCATTAGGAAGCCTACTTTTAATGGCAAAGAAAGGGTTCAGAGTCTTTTATTTTTTCCTGTGTCATATGTGGCAGCACTGTTCAATGTTTCTTGAAAACATTACGTATGTGACGTGTGAGTAAACTCCAACTCTGTATCAACAACACTGTTGTGTAGCTTCAGTTAAATACTTGTATGTGTGTAGATTAGAGGTAAGATAAAGGATCTGCAGTATTTTATGGAGTATTAATCATTCAATGGTCAGTTTTATACAAGTAGTGTGTATTTTCCTGGTAGTAGGCTGTCAGTAATGGCTACGCCTCTCTATTTGGACTGGTAGATCTCGGCAGACTGGCAACTTTAAAAAATACCGTACTTTTCGGACTATAAAGCGCACCTGCATATAAGCCGCAGCAGCTAAATTGTCCGTCTGTCTTGCTCTCGTTCTGTCTCTCGGTTCCACTTTTACTTTGGCGCGCTACCTGTCTCACTCTTTTCCGGCCTCCAGCCTTTCCTGCTGGAGCCCGCCGCTTAAAGGCGGCGGGCGCAGACCGGTCATAGAGCCCATAGCGTTAAAGGTGGTTAATTTTACCTGTAAAATCCATAGATTTAGGAGGTTCCCTAGTGGCCGTTAGCTGTACAAAAAAAATGGGGAAAAAAGTCGCGGCTTATAGTCCGAAAAGTACGGTAGCTCTCAGTTAAAAAAAGGTTGGGAACCCCTGGTCTAAACGATGCCCCTAAATGTCATTTACTGGGGAGTCGGAAAGCAGAGCCCTCTTTGTCTCACTTCAGGGAGCATTCCTCAGCCCAGAAGAAATAAACAGTCCTCGCTGCTTTACGACTGTGTTTGTGTTGTCAGTCGGCCAGAAGATCTCTCCGTCCCTCCAGTGAGGTCTCACATTAGACCAGAAAGAAAGTATACAGAAATAACACATCCAGAGGAGATGTTAAGAGTTTCCTTGACCTTTGCGGCAGAACGAGCGTGTGTCAGATTCACCCTCAGGACAAAGGGCTTGCTTAGGGAGGTGGAGGAGGGTGCATACTTTAAAAACACGGCTGTTCTTTTCATTTGTGATCATCGGTGGTAAATCAGTTCTGTCTCTTGGCCAGAAAGAAAGGTCCATTCACCGAGGTGGAAGATTTGGTTCAAGTGTGCGGGTGGGCTGCCCCTTCCTCTCAAATACAGGAAATACAAACCCACCCTAGAGTCATCGTTTCTTGAAAGTGAAGCTTTTATAATATAATAGCTTTGGAATTTATATTGACATATCTATAGGGCTGCTCAATTAATCATATTTTCATCGCGATTACGATTATGGTTTGCAACGATACGAAAACAATGTGATCGAAATAAAACGATTATTTTCTTATTATTACTTTTTTTTTTGGTTTTTCAGTAGAAATATACTTAAAGGTGGGGTAGGTAAGTTTGAGAAACCGGCTCGAGATCGCTAGAATTTGAAAATAAAAATACACAACCGGAGAAAATCTGCCACTTCCTTACAGAGCCCCTCCTCCAACACACACGAACGCGCACATGACCAATGAGGGCACGAGATAAGTGTGTGCCCCGATGGAAGGCTGACAGACAGGTAGGCCATAGGTTGTACTTTTTACAGTATTACGGCTTCTACAGATGACATTTTTTTATGGATTTTTTGTCAAAGCACTTCAGATATTCATTGCTATCGGGATGTTAAGAGCATTCCATGGAATATAACAAAAAGTGTATCTCGAGCCGGTTTCTGAAACGTATCTACCCCGCCTTTAAAGTTCAGGGTAATCAACTGTTAAAAACATACTGTTCACATTTTTTTTAAATAAAAATGAGGACTCGTCCAAAAAAAAGACAAAATATATTTTTTTAATAAATTGATGTTTTCAAAGTAAATGGATAATCGCATTTAATAATCGCAATTACAATTATTGACCCAAATAATCGAGATTATGAAAGATCCCCTGCTCATTACTTTCGAGTTAAAAAACTCATGTGTCATTTTAGGAAGGAAATGAGTAGACCCCGCATCTAAATGCCTCCCAGGATGAGTGTCTTCTTAAAGGGGCCACGCGCTACTCCGACATTCCTCCGACTGAGCCAGGAATATAACCGTCTTAATTACAGCTGTGATTCATAACTAAGAGGGGCTTTTATGTGTGGCCAAGTTTCTCACTGGTACACCCTCAAAACGCCTGCCTCGTGCCCCCTGTGACCGACAGTGAGAACCAACGGTAAAAATTGAAAAAGCATGAAAATAATAATGTATTTTATGATGGAGGAAATCAATCTAATTGAAGTTGCCGTAACTCTGGAGAGCAGGAATGTGGTTGTTTAAGGGGAGCTGTTATCTTTCACAGCTCCATCTGATGCTATATTATTATTATAACTACTGGCACCGCAGTCGACAAATCCATGTCTTCGCTCCATACTTCCTCATCCCTCGCTCATGTTGGCTTCTCTCTCAAAATCCTAAGTACAGATTGCACAGGGTTTTGTTTTGTGTTCCCTTTAAACGGCGCTGTATCATTGTCATCTAGCTACTCCTGTATTCGTGGATTAGTCACGACAAGCTTCCGTACGGGAGGAGAGACTTGAGAGGCGATAATCTGCTCACGCCGATTATCTCAGATTTGACAAAAAGCCCTTTTTATCTCCTAGGGTTACGATTTGGCAGATTGGATAATAGTTTAAGAAGTCTTTTATTTTTCTCATCAGGTGGTATAATACCTCTTTTCAGGGAATGCATGTCAGGTTTTTTTGGTGGAGATGACAGGAAATTAGGAGAGAAAAACATTGTGAATGACGCCTACTGCTAGAATATTCTTTGAATATGAAACTCTGCCATCAATTCTTAAATAAATAAATAAATAATTATATGGCTGCTGTTTTATTAAAAGCTAGTTCACACAGGGAAATTCAAGATTTGAAAAGATGATTTTTAAACGTGGATGACTAGCTAGCTGGATGTCACAATGACTACGTGGGAAAGCTGCTTATTTCTGCTTCTGAGACAAAAAACATAAAGGTTAAAGGGGCCCTATTTTTCTTAATTGTAGCCTAAGAGGCGGGACATCTCTAAAAAGGTTGACCAATCACAACAGAGCAGACTGGCCTCTGGTTTCAGACAGAGGGTGAAAAGAGGAACATTAAATACAAATATGAAAGTGGAAATTATCATAATAGGCCCCTTTAAATATAATGGTAAATGTACTTCTTGAAGAGTTAAGAATAGGCAAGTATACTCATACGATCAGTAATTATTAAAATCATATACATATCAGAATTGGGGTTGAGTATATAACTACTGGCTCGTTCAAATCTGTGCTTCAATGCATGTCGTATCAAATTATTATTTATGAATATGTTAAAACTCCCAGCACGTTCCTCTTCTCCATGCAGTTCTCCCTGCTACAACTAGGACAGCAGGCTACACACGCGTCTCCACTAGATTAACAGTGATGTTGACAAGCATGCACGATAAACAATATTGGACAGATGGTATCCATTACAGTCCAGTGATGGCTTCACTCGATAAAAAGATCACACACACGGATAAATCAAACGCTATGGGGGGGATTAGGATTGAATTCAATCTATAATCATTTTAATTATACCGTAAGTACATTTGAAAAATCCAGCAAAAGGAGTCCACAAAAAGCGAATAAAAATATATTGAATATCTGTTATTTGAGAAGTTATACGTGTCAGCACAAGCTAAGATCCGTCTCATTTTAAGATATCATCGGCGTTATGAGTGAGAGGATGATGAGAGGCTAAGGTATGAGCTGTTGAAAACGATACATGTCTGAGAGGCTGTTTCTATTTAGACGCCCTGCCCCCTCCGCCACATCTCCCACCTCCACCCCGCCTTCCCCCCCCCCGTTCCCTTGCTCTCCCTGCTGCCGGAGGCCTTGTAAAATTGGCACAGGTTCTACCCCGGCTCCCAACCAAAATCGCTGCCTAAGTGTTTCCACTCCGCTACCTCTAACATGGCCTTAGTAGCACAGCTCACAGAGGGAGATATGTGGAGGAAAAGCTGCTTCTGCTGTCACTTGGGGCGCGAAGAAGCAGCTCCACATCGAACCAACTGCCGTTTTTAGTCTCAACACAGCATTACGTCCATTTCAAAGATAACAAATTGAGACTTAATTAAAAACGGAGAGATCATATAATGTGAGGCAGCCAGGAGGATACGCGGCAACATTCTTGTACTCCTCCCCACCAACAGAACGGTCTTTGTTTGCGAGGCTTTAGCAGAGCGGATGCGAGCGAGGCATTCTGCCGCAGAAGTCAGAATGCCTCCTTCTTCCTGCTCGGTCTCAGAGGTGTTGAAAACTTCCCAAAGCACATTCCACTCCGACAGACACAAGGAAAGAATTCAACGCGCTGCTCGTGGGGTGGAAAGGCATCTCTTTTCGAAAGAAAAAAACATTCCTATTGATGCATATAGTAACTCTTCTCTTAAATAATGTTCGAGCTCTTGAAAGCATCTGCGCGGGTTTCCAGTCCAGCGACTTTTCTGCAGAGCGACCCTCTGGTTAAAGGTCATTCCTCAAGCTCTATCCACACCACAAAGTTCCCATCACCACAGACCGGAGTATACTGGGAAACCCACACAACCTCCACCCCAGACAAAATAGACTGCTCATATAAAATAAGAGTTGGCTTTGCATAGAGCATGAAAGTGGACGTTTTGTCCGGTCACTGACTTGTAAACAATACAGAGGGTATTTTTAGGGGCCTCAATTTGATATTCTGAAGTCCTTTGGTCTATTTTAGGTCCAGTGCTGCAGGAATTGGGAGTATTCGCACTAATGTACTTATAATGAGGCATACGAGCTAATGGAGGATGCTGGAAGTGAGTTCGCCTGCATGCCTACATCCGTTTATGTGTGAGGGGGGGGAATAGCCAAGTCTAGCAGAAGAATTTCCACGGTCGAAACTAAAAGCGGAAGACTGAATCTAGACAAAACAAAGGCGCAGCTGAAAGCGTCAGCCAGGGAGAAAGGCTGAGGCGTATAGTAGGAGCACCTCAGCGCACAAACTCAATGGCATCCAATGAGACGCTGGAATAATAGAAGCCACCACATCGAGAACGGCGTGTCTGCACAAACAAAGCGACTTCGCTCAAGTCCTGACCTTCACTCCTATTGAATGGAGGCATCTCATCGGATGTGTGAGTGTGGCTCTGGTCCTCTGTTCAAACGACTCGCTTTTCTTTTAAACCAATTCCGGGGCAATTGAAATAAGAGCTTGACGAAAGATTGGCCATCATCAAAGAAGCAGTCAACGAGGGGAATGAGATGAGAGCCAGTCCAAAGAAGAAAGACAGAATGTAAGACTGTGACTGCCGTTTATCGGATCGTTCCGAGATGAGATTCCCTTCAAACCGTATCAGAAACAAAAAGAACAGACGGCTCTCTGGCTGGCAACATAAGAGGACGCACGACAAACAGGCAGTCACTCGGAAGAAAGCTACACATGAAATGTTCCCATTAACATTCACGACTGACTGACACACACACACACACACACACACACACACACACACACACACACACACACACACACACACACACACACACACACACACACCACACACACACACACACACACACACACACACACACACACACACACACAACACACACCACACACACACACACACACACACACACACACACACACACACACACACACACACACACACACACACCACACACACACACACACACACACACACACACACACACACACACACACACACACACACACACACACACACACACACACACACACACACACACACACACACACACTTTGCTGTCAGAGGGGCGCGTGGGTGGGCATGTCTCTGCGATTACGCAGAAGTGGGCAGCTTGCATCGCAGTTGCTTTGTCGCTAGAGGCATGACAAGATTCAGAAAGAGTTCTGGTGTCCCGAAAAAACAAGCCGCTTTCTAACTGCCACTGTCAACACCGATCAGATCTAAACTTCACTTCCACCAGTCCGACGCCTACACTTAAGATTTCACTTAATCCCAAACACTGCACCCGATCATTTACAAACTACTTTCAAACTATAGTGTGGAGGCACGGTGTAAACACATGACAATCATTCTAATGAGAGACAGGTGCTCTGATAATGCTGACACTGAACTGCATCGTGCAATTATACTCCGTCAACACACAGATACACGCAGTTTATAAGATACCTTAAGTCTGGACTCGAGTCCTTTGAGCTGCATAATAAAAAGGTAAGCGTCTTACTATTTTAGACAAACTGTGTAGATTCCACCGGCCCTTGCCATTATGCAATGTTGGACAACATGCCACAGTAACATCTGGGTTTAAATGAAGTCAGTTCAAATCTATATTTTTGGGTCATGAACATTTGACAGAAACAGTATGTAGGATGTTTTGGGATATTTGTAGATGTAGATAACAGGCCATTGTAACATTTGGGATAACATCAAGACAGTTCTGTTCAAATCTATATATCTTGCTAATGAAAATGTGATAGAAGTAGTATGTAATATATGTTTTGGGAAATCAGGGTATGTGCAGGAATCCTGAAGTCAAATGTAAAACCTTTTAAGACCCTTTCCACACATTTTAAGACCTCATCGCCACTTAGAGTTTTAACCGGTTACCTTGGCGACACACTTTACCTCACATTGACTATATACAGTATTGATTGTCCTTCCTCCTTATCTTCCAACCATTTGGACGCAGACTTGTATTTCCCCATAACGATGTTGTTTAGCAACCGGCGTAAACGGAGCTTCGCGCTATCAAGCAGTGAGCGTGCGATGTCCTGTTCAGATGACGTCAAACCCAACGGGATGCCGTCAATAAACTGCACAGAATCACACCACACACCTACGCCATGATTACATTCAGGCAGACGGTAGAACACAACCTCTTTGGACAATTTATATACTTATTGAAAACAAGCTACAACATGTAATACCTTGGAAAATGCCCTTTAATACTTTTTAATAGCCTTCATTTTCGCTAAATAGATTTATCAACTTGTAATACTTTTTAAGACCCCGCGGTAGGGCTGAACGATTAATCGATTTTAAATTGAAATCGCGATTTTAAATTATGCGATTATCAAATCGCAAAGCCTGCAATTTTTTAAACCATTTTTTTTCTTTTTCAATTTTTTTTTTTTTGTGTCTCAGTCTTCCACACCAATCAGAAGTGCTGTGCTCCACATGTACCAGCCATTGTTAATCAATCAGAAGTAGCCCATGATAGAAGGTGATAGACAGATTGATCCAATCACCTGCCATGTGCTTCTGAAAGTGCCTGCCCTTTCCAAATGGCTTCCAATGGAGCTTTAGATGGTTTGGTACCATCAAACCATCTGAGTCAGGTTAGTACTGCTCCATCACGTGTTTCTATCACAGGGTGAATCTTAAACTGAAGCTCGACTTTAAAGCAACCCAACGGAAGTTTCATGTAAGTTTAGTTTTTTCACTCGTAGCTCGGGCTGCTAGAGACTAGGGATGCCAGCGATTATTCGATTATTCGAATATTCGTTACAGTCTCCATAATCGAATATTATTTTTAAAAATCGATTTTATTTATATATTTTTTTTTTTATTATTTAAAAAAAAAAAAAATTCTGGCTTAGTTTCAACCAAAATATATATATAAATATATATATGCTAATAATAGTAATAGTATTAATAATTGTAAATGGCCATTGGTCACACCACCAGTTTGTTTTACTGTAAACTTGGAGGAAGCCTGCTGCAGAGCAGACTGCTGCTGCAGCAGCTACACACCGACCCCACCCCCACCCCCCCTCTCCCTCACACGTGCGACTAAAGATGAACAAAGCGGCAGCCGGCAGGTAAAAAGAGTTCCTCGTGGAACTACTTCGAACATACAAGTCCAAAGGAAGTTAAATGCAAGCTCTGCGGAAAGACGTTGGTCTATCACAGCGCAACCTCAACAATGCGTTCGCATTTGAGTGCGAAGCACGCCAAAGAGGTTACAGAGAAAGACGCAGCACAGCTGGCCATTACCAACTTCACTTCAAGGCCACGTCGTTGTGATGACATGCTTGTTTGTTGTTTGTACTGTAAACATGTTCTAGTAAAGAAAACAACGGAATTCCTTTACGGAGTTTTTTTTTTCAGGGGGGGGATCGAATAATCGATTATTATTCGCCAGGGCTGCCGAATAATCGATTATGATCATGGTCAGTTTCTGGCAACCCTACTAGAGACGGGAGCACGTTGATACGACCTTCCTAGCCGGAGATATGGTCGCATTTTACAATAAACTTCCGTTGGGTCGCTTAAAAACAAATATCGCAAATCGCAATATTTGTCAGAAAAATCGCAATTAGATTTTTTCCCAAAACCCAGAGGACACCCTGCAAATATCTGACCATTATGCAATGTTGACAACAGGCCATTGTAACATTTGGGCTGAAATTAACTTCTGTTAAAATCTACATATTTTGCTTATCAACACTTGGTCTGAAGAATATAAATTATTAGGACGCTTTGGGGCAAAAAAAAGGTTAAATATACTTGAAGCTCACACAGCCCTGAACCTGAGTCATGAGCACAGGAACCACTGCGTACGGCTGGATGTTACGTAATGCTTTATGAGCCGAGGGCACGAGAAGCTCCCACATTAAGAGGGCTTTTGGAAAGGTAGAGAGGGCTCACACAGCAGTGCGAGTCTGCGGAGGAGTCTTCCTCCCACACACTCAGGCTCTTGATTAATGTAATGCCAGCTCATCACCACAGGAAGCTGCTGGCTGACAGGGAGATAATAGCAGCTGGTGTGGAGTTATAGGACATCAAGGAAGCGCTGCTACGTGTGCGTGGTCTGCAGTGGTGACCCTAATGTCTTTAGGCATGTCGTGATGTGAACTGCTTTTCTAATTCAATGTATCACATGGAGACGCACAATGAGCATTAAGCTCAAACGTGAATGAAGAAGGCTGCAAATAGTCTTATCCATCAAACAGTCATGACACCTTAAATGGATTATCTGGCCATCACTCAGAGAATAATGACCTTAATTGACCGAGAGGGCAAGCCATTACAGACAGCAGCTGTTTACCTGTGAAGAGCTTAGTGATGGCCTTGTTCTGTCGCCGGGCGGAGCAGATGAGCAGCAGCCAGGGCGGCAGGAACTCCAGATGACTGGCCAGGAGCTCTGCGATGGTCCTGGGGGAGCCCACGGGGGATTTCTGCTCCCCCTCGCCCAGCTGACAGCCCTCGTCCATGGAGTCCACCAGCAGGAAGAGAGACTGCTGCGGGGGCTTAACGCTCAGCAGAGGCAAGAGGACACACCTGAGGACAGAGGGAAAAGACAAAGAGAAAACGTTAACCGTCAGGGAATCATTTGCTTAGGTATTCAACCTTCGACCCAGTTCGTCGTTTTCTCTCTTCACCGTCTCCTTTCCCACGGCACAGGTCTACGGCCTTGGGTGTCGCTGCTATCTCTCTTTAGGAAGGGCAGCTTGGGCGCATTGTTGTTGCCAGTCTATGACGGAGCACAAGCCGCCATGAGGTCGTTCACTGTTCAGGGACGAAGGTTCCCTGACACACATTCTTTCCTATGGACGAGAGCTCTAGTTAGATTCAGGGTCCATCATTGTTTCGTCTCGCTGATGAAGAATGTTGATTATTACACTCCGAACTAGTTACAACTTCGAGCTACGGAAAGAGTTCTTCAGAATTGGTTTGCAACCGTTGTGTCAACTCGTGACGCACCACCTGTCTTGTCAATTCTCCGGCCGTAACTCCAAATAAACCGCCAGTGTTTTGCCATCGCCACCTCGTGTCTCCAATAAGATACATTTTTGTTTAACAAGCATTTCAGAGAGACAGCACTCGTCTGAAGGCAGATGTCGAGTACATTACAAATAACATTCTTTCTTTTAGACATTGTGGAGCTTCACAAATGAAAATGAGAGGTTGTCTAAATTAAACTATTGTAACAACATTGTAATTCCTGTTAATGACGCCATTGTATTTCCTGCTAATGATAGCATGCGGCTACGGTTCGCCATTAGCATGTCTGATGTTGAGTCAGAATCTCATTTTCACTCTGACTGGCGCCAGCAAACACCAGGCGTCTGCTTAAATTACACTTATTACATTTGGATGGACTGTTAAGTGTCAACTTGAATATTACAAGTTTGTTTTTTCAGAGGGATGAATCATGTTCCCAGAACCTCCAGGAAATATGGTAGGTCCGGGGATGATTACTCAGTCTCCTCTTCTCAAGTTCTGGCTGCACTAAGTAGATACTGGAGACAGAGCACGAGTCGGTCAGATTGAGCTTCACTGGTCATGTTTGTTGTTACTTTTTAATTGGCTGCATTAGACTGGAAGCTGTTAATTTGTCCACAAGCTACAACATACACATACACATACAGTCCAATAGAACAAATGTTTTTTCTCAAGAAGAAAATATGAACCATTTTTATACTGAAAATCTGAATCAGAAATACTAAAAAGAATCCCCGGGTGAAATTGGTTTTCGTGACAGTTGTCCCATGAATAGAATTAATACAATAACATATAAATAAAATGAAATATAATGTTTTATATCATTTTAAAAGTAATAATGTGCTATAAAAGATACAAATATAAAAAAGTAAAATGTCCAATAAGAGATAACAAGGTGCCAGCATATTGACTCCGAGTGCCTGACGCTCGGAGGGAGGGTTGAACAGTCAGACGCCAAGAGGGAGGAAGGACTTCCTGTGTCTCTGTGTGGTGCATCTTGGTTGAATGAGTATTTCACTGAAGGTACGCGTGTGCCAGATGTAATACGACAAAACTAAAACATGCACCTGCTGACCTTCAGTGATTCAGACCAGGGTTCATACACTTTTTCACCAATGATTTTCAATGACTTCTCCAGGACCTTTACCTAATTTTCCATGACCAAAAACATGACTCTTTCTCAGCGGTACCACTGGAAATGGTTTATTTGAACATGGAACAGGAAAATAAGGTCTGCATCTGAAACCTGTTGTGCCGATAAAACAAATCAAATAGGCTTACTAGCTTCTACACGCTCAACTCAAATCTCTCACCAGCAAAATACCTCAACAGTTAAATGCCATTTTACGTTCATTACTATACGATACAGTATTTATTATCATTATAGTATTACTATTTCGGCGGTTAGATAAAATCTAAATTATATTTGATGCAACTTTAGTTACATTTCCTTGACTTTTCCAAAACGTTGGGAAACATATTGTTTTCCAGGGCATGGAATTAGCATTTTGAATTTCCATGACTTCTCCAGGTTTGTAATGACCGTGAGAAGAACCCTGTCAGACACTGAAGCTGAGACAAAGAGGACAGGAGGAAGAGTGTGAAATCGCATTAACCTCTTTAATATTACTTGGTAAATCGGTCCTAGTGTTATTACTGTTGTGGTTCCTGGTGGGGATTTTCTTATTTATGAAAGCAAAAGTTTGAGAACAGTATGATATTTTGCAAATGTAAAAAATGTGGTCGATGCGTTTAGTTTTTGTTGTAAAATTCTGTGTAAATGTTTCAATCTATCAAAATAACAATAATGCATAAATCTGTGCTGGTTCCGTGTCAGTCATGATTACATATCTGAAGTGTATTCACTCTTAACCAATACCACTTTACATTAGGGCTGCCCGATTATGGCAAAAATCATAATCTCGATTATTTGGGTCAATAATTGTAAATGCGATTATTCATTGACTTTGAAAACATCAATTTATTGGAGAAAAAATGTTTTAACAGTATGTTTTTAACATTTGATTAACCTGAACTTTAAGTATAATTCAACTGAAAAACCATAACAAATAATAATTATAAAAAAATAATCGTTTTATTTCGATTACGTTGTTTTCATAATCGTTGCAAACCATAATCGTAAATCGCGATTAAAATACGATTAATTGAGCAGCCCTACTTTACATATAGTTCACCTTTCTCAGTGTCAGGTGTCACAAGACATTATTTCATGAAAGATGATGTTTTGCTATCTGGAGGTGCAACATGGTAACCAAGAATGTGACTTTCTTGGACCGTACCATTCTCAATTCATCCGTCTCAATTGGTCGGGAGTTAAGCGTTTAAATATGTCTCCATCCAGCACATATTGCATCGATTAACAGGCCCACTGCGGACGCTTTGAGCGCACAGGAACATCCAGAGTAGATACAGCCTTCTATAATTCAGCGGGCTTTTTTTTAATTCGACAAAAAACAGCCGAGAGCTAAATGTTTCGCCTCGAGTTTTCATCACAGATGTGAAGAGGAATGTGTTGAGCAACTATCATGACAAATACACATGCAAGATTTGTCAAACAAACAAGTATCCCTGCAACTTACGGTAAATATTGATGTTTGAATAGGAAAAGCCATTCAAACCAGCCCCGTGGCGTACAGTGATAAAGTCAACATGAAGTATGGCACTCTGCATCAAGCATCGCATCAATATGCAGCCGAGCACACAGAGATATATCAGTTTATATGCTACGTTAAGCTTGCATCATCTCCATACTGCAAGCTAGACATGTATGCATGGTCCATTGCGTATGTATCACTTCACACATGAATGCACGCCGATGCTAAAGAGCTAGCCCGGGCATTTTCTGTTCTGTGGTTGGTGCTGGCAGGACCTCTGTGACGGCCTGCAACAGTTTGAGCTGTAAAATGTCCGTTTGGGGAATTGCCCAACATTCAGAGAATTACTTCTAGCCCAACTGGCCGTGTTAAAGAATCTGAGGACTTCACATTAGTGACATTTTAATGGGGGGGGGGGGGTTAATTAAACACTGCGGCTGAGCAAATCAATTAACATGAAAACTTGATTCAAGAGTGGAGGGACGTCTGCAGTGCATTCGAGGATTCAGGGGAAGATGTTCGATGCGGTCCCCTTCCAGGTGATGGGACTCTTCACCTACCACTCTTTCATAATGGAGGTGACATTGCTTGTATTCTTTGTCATAAAAACGGTTTTAATGAGACTGCTTCTGGATGCTCAACAGCCTGTCACTAAGCCTGTGGCGGCTCCAATGCCATTTCCTTTTAAGTATGTACCATTTTAGGCTTATATTTTAGCCATAGCTCATTATCTTTAAGCACACGGGGGCGGGACGGACTGGAGTGAAGGTCTGTGTGCTCTCAGTGCAACCTACTGGGACATACAGAAGAGGCCATTACTATAGAGAAGTGCAAGTGTCAAAACTGAATATTTCATAACAAAAATCCCATAAATTATGTAATGCTTAATATTATTTACCTCAGTGAGAATATGCCATATTTTTCTAATTTTCAGTTTAATATCAGTATGTAGTGTCTCTTCATGTCTCCGTGCTTTAATGTTCAAAAAGCTCTTTATTTTTCTCATACTGCCTGTGCTGCAGCACCTCTTTTCACCCTCTGTCTGAAACCAGAGCCCAGTCTGCTCTGATTGGTTGGCTGGCTGGCTGGCTCTGTTATGATTGGTCAATCGCTTAGAGGGGGAAAAAAAGGAGTTTCAGGCAGGGGGGGGGGTAGAGTGTGGGAGAGAAACTCCTTCTGGAGTAACACAGGAGATGTTTCTCAGTGTCGAGGAAGGCTGCTCCAGAGCCACTATTTCAAGGATGCTACGTCATCGAGTCCCGCCGAAGTACTGTTCCGGTGTCCAGCATACTTGGAATTCTACCGAGGCCGGTGTACTTCGCTGCGGGAAATTTCGAGGCTGCACATGTGTAGACTCCGGTCTTAAAATCCCCACAATGCTTTGCGCACGGACCAATTTCCAAATCTTTGGCGGAAATCGCGCTCCATTTAAGACGGGGCCTCGCATATGACGCACACCTCTTAGCCTGTTCCACAATTCTTTGTTTTCCGAGGCTTGGAAGGATTCTCGCTTCTGAAGGAAGTGACTCGGAGGTACATGTGCTACCAAGCAAGTCTCCTCGACATTGAGAAACACCCAGGGATTGCAGACCATTGACCCATTACAAAAACCCATAGGACCAATGCCTTACATAAAATGCCAATAACTAACATTGCAAATTAAAACATTCATTTGAAGCGCCCTTTCCAAAATGGTTGCCTTTCTGGGATGAAAGATAATTTGTATTCAAAACACTGCGAGCTCTTTTTGCAATGTGGCTGATTAGTTTTAATGTATAAAAAAATGGGTTTTAAAATGTTAAATATTTGGTTAAATGATCGTCACAAGTCTCCAAAGCCCAAGGCAATGTATGCCATTAACTTGTGTTGTACCGCAAAACAGTCCAAAAACACAGAACTCTTTCCCCGAGCAGTTTGAGCTCTCAGTGGGAGGGAAGTCAGTGCAAAGTGTGTCCAACCTTCACACTCGGTCGTCATGTTGTTCAGCCTTTCAGAAACAGAGTCCATCACTCCATAGGATGGCTGCAGCCCACAGAGAACCTGCGGCGCCATCTGGGAGCCTTGCCAAAAGGAATATCCATCCACAGGGGTGCGTGTGTGTGTGTGTGTGTGTGTGTGTGTGTGTGTGTGTGTGTGTGTGTGTGTGTGTGTGTGTGTGAATGGCTGTGTCTGAGGCCATGTTGCCTACTGAGACAATCAAATCCACGGTGACAGCAAGTGGGCAAAACAAAGAGGCATTCTTCCCTCACAATCCAGCTACTTTCGGGCTGTCAAAGAGTAGGGCTGCAGACAAAGAGAACTCCCCGGGATGCCAGAGATGGAGAGAAAATAAGCTCGGGAAAAGCCGGTTTAGTTTGCCAGAAAAACCTGCGGCATACCTGAGCCAGAAACATTTAAAGCCATTCGGCCACACACCGTGGGATTGAACATGTGTTCCAACTTTTAAGTCCTCGACATATGGCTAGTTGCTACTAAAAAAAAAGAGAAAAAGGGGAAAGAACTTGATGTGAATTGCATCTACCATTTCTCCATGTGTGTTTGCATCCGCGGCCGCTTTCCCCACAATGTGCAAAGTGAAGCTTTCAGTGTGACGTTCAGTGAAGATGTCTGGGCCGACAGGGCAGCACCGGGCTCGTAGCCAGCGCCTTACACATTTACACGGCTCACTTTATAGAGCGGGCGTAGAGCCCGAAGTCCATGCCACATACTCAAACATCACACACACACACACACACACGCTGCCCAGGATACAGCCGAAGCTCAACACAAACAGACGGTGAAACGTTCAATCCAGGTCCGGCCTTGACACCGCTCTATTAATAGAAGAGAGGGCAACTGGTGAGTGGAGCTTCAGGCGGACCACCACGACGCAGAGTGGTACTGACAAAAACGTTCAGACAGTATCAGCAGAAAACTAGAGATACTTTTCAATAAAAGAAACCCGCATCTCTTCCTTTACTCGATTGCAGGAAGCGTGTCAGCGTGTTTGCAAAGTCAGGAGAACTTCAACAACCGCTGAGTCATGCAGCAGCTCGCCCCAAAGCAACGAGACAACTCCCGTTAAGATTCTGCCCTCGTACTTCCTTATGCAATCTGTACATTATGCATAAGTGCAGTCATGCTGTTCAGAGCAGTCACACTGATGTGGACAATGGGATTGATGCGTTCTGCTGTATTATCCCCGCTACGTCAGCCATATGCTCCCGGTTCCTCCTCAATCTGTTCTCACATCACACTCCACTTTTATCTGATTGAGATCAACTCTAAATCTAAACGGCTTCATTACAGTTTATGCAAAGTGGGTATGAATTGCGTTGAATAAAGCTTGTTTTGCAAAGCTTTTTCTAAGTCAAGGTTTTGATGCAGAGTGGTACACAGGAGCAGAAATGCAGTTATGTAAGCGGGGGACAGACATAGTTATATTCATTTGTGCTGAGAGCCTTTCACGACACAGATAACCCTGAGAGCCTCGCAGCAGTACATTAAAGTTACTTTTTTTAGATACAGAAATGCCCATTGCAACCATTTGTTCATCAGCGGAGAATTGAGCAAGGTTTTTACAAATCCATTTCACTTAAACCGCATTGTGTCTAAAGAGACAGGGCTTGAAAGGATGCAGACATTTTTTCACTAAGTGCACAATTTATCAACATTTCCCTCGACGTGAAGCGACTCTGCCCACATTTCAGATTTTAGGGAGTTGTTTTCTACATAAGTTAGGGTTGAGTTATTAGAGACGGCTGCTGTTTGGAATTTGTAAAGCTCAAATGCTGATCAATTCCTCATTGAAGATTTCATCTCCTCTGTTTTTAGCCCCACTTGCTGGCAATCTGTCTTGGTCAGTCAGTCAGTCGGTCCACCACTTCTCAACAAATACTGGAGGAGTACTATGAAGATTTCTACAGACATTGATGTCCAAAAATTGGCATGGAATACCTTACCATACCTTTCTTTACCCATTTTACATTAGGCGCTTTCACACCCGTACTTTTCCCGTTTAGTTCCGTTAGCGCCTGGAATTTTGCGTTCACACCAAAAAGAGAACTTAACTCAGAGAACTTGTACCGCCATTTGTAGTGCCTGCTAGAGAGGTGGTGCTATCCTGGGGAGAAAAAAGTACCAATTTCTGATTGGCTGGGCGAATTGCAAACTACGGCACGTAAAAAAAAATGTTTTTTGAAGCCGCCATTGTATTTGCTGGCATTAGAATTATTAGCATTAGCATTATTAGCATTAGCCCCGCGCACCAACGGAGAGAGACTAACTTATGGCAACACAACAAAAAAAAACATGGGAGCGGTGGAGATGAGGAGGTGTCGGCGTTCTGGCGATTTACTTGAAGGCCAGTCCCCAACTCCAAGGGACTTCCGGCCGGGGACTTTGGGTGGCAGTATATGCCGTGAAGAAGAAGAAGAAGAAGTGACGTCAGCGGCTTCATTTGCGTAATAGATGATAGATAGATAGATGGAACTTTATTTGTCATTGTACAAGTACAACGAAATTACAACAGACACAAGGTGCCAACACGCAACAACAAGACAATATAAAAACAACAAGACACTATAGAAACAATAAATGGGACTTAAAAAAAAGGGAATATTTTTTTTCAATACGATTGAAAAATCGTATTGAAAAATCGTAGGGCAATACGATTCCCCTCGTATTGCACGGAAGGTTTATATAACTTAAATATTAGCAGCGTTTAGCGTTAATCTTCCCTCAAGGAACTTATTCCGGTGTGAACGTGATCGGCTCTTAGTTCCATGGGGGTACTAAGTGCTGGGAACTAAGTACGGCAAAGTACTTGGTGTGAAAGCGGCTATAATATTTTCCAATTTTAATAAGGACGTCTTTCATTTTCTTATGTTAATTAAGTTCTTGTACAGCTGCATGTGTAAGGGAAAGGTTTACAAGTTATTTAATATGCATAATGTTGGTATTGGCGCAACAATTCCATTTGGCACCAGTTGTTTAATATTCCCGGACCAATTCTGCAAAAGCTGAAACTCTGAAGCATGTTGCCCTTCAGGACACACCTACGTCAGTGATGAAAAGGTAGGTGTTTTCAACAAGCTGTCAGCAATACACTACCTCATATTCTGACATAACACTTCAGCAACAAAAAACAATGCAATTGGGTCCTGCAAGTATTTAAAAAGTGCTTGTTTCTGCGGTTCTGAACACATGCTGGACAATGTGAGAATCTGATCTCGGCTTAATGGATTTGCACAATCAATTCTGTGCTGGATCCTGAGCAGACAAATGCCTCCGGCTGTCTGAGGAACAATGTCCTGGAGACTGCTTGGTCAGGGGGAAGAGGGGTCGAGTGAGAGCCAACATCTTACACAAAAACAACCGTTTCTTTTAGAGACGAGCCCAAAATGGAGCGTCGCAAACAACCCTAACTAATGTCATTGAAACCAAAACTTCGTGTTGCTATCTGATGATATTAGAATAAAGCCTCATCTTCTTTTTCATTTTAAAAAGCATGTCACGGGATGGGTCACACACAGTGATCACATTGTTTTTGTGAGGGTGAGGGGCTGCATTTTGGAGCGTTGTCCATCTTGACATCTAACCAATTCCCCACCCTTCAATTACATCACATCATATTTTTGCTGTTAAAAAACATGATACTCTCTTGAGTTGCCATTGGAAGTCAATAAACCGACCTTGTTAAAACGTTTTTTAGATGTATATTTAATGCAAAACATTCCCACCCCGCCTCGTCAATCACCGTTCAAACTCCTTCACCCCTATAATGCAGGCTATTAATGATTCGCTAAAGTGTAAACACCGCACAGTGTTTCTGGAAAGCGCACATACCTAGGATAACTATTCCAAGCCCCCGAGCTCTTCCCAACCCAGACGAGGTGTGCATTCCTGGCCGGCTATCCAATACTGTCAAAGGATTCTGAAATGTCATCCTTTTCAACCCCCTCGCTCTTCTCCCCGCCGACACTCCTGCCACAGTTTGCCTCCGAACCGTTCTCTCTGCTCTCCTCACACAAGTCTTTGTGTTCAAAAGCCTCGACACATGAATGAATACACACCGTCCTCATGCATTTCAACACGGACAAGTAAACCTGCAAGGTGTCCGCTGCCAGCCAAGAGAGCATTTTGGACATGGATCAGCAGATTTCTGGTGACGAAAAGGCAGCAGTGTGAGCTGGATGGAAGAGATGGCATATCATACTAATAGAATTTGGGATGTCGTGATTCCAGAAAGGCATTAGTCTGCCTCAATAGCTAAAAACAAAGCCATGTCCTTCAACTGGTGTTTAGGGCAAACAAGCCATCATTTCGTTTTTGATATGCTTTTTGCCAAAACAAGATTTTACAAGACTACATTTGAGCTAATGCCAGAATGAGGGGAGCCCGGTACCATCGGGTACAACAGCATGTACTGTCGAAAATCAGTTTTGGCATGGACTTAAAACTGAAGAATATACTATGGTGATATCCTTAAATAGCATAGTGCTAAAACAATGAGTACATCACCAATAACACTTAAATCACACTTACATTAAAATACCTAAAACCAAATATGTTCGACTAGATTCTTATTATAAGCAATGGGATCCAAAATATGCAAGAAAAATAAGAGGGCCAGAGTTTGAACCGTTTGGATGTTTCCATGGGGACATTGCTTTTCTCAATACTACGAAGTTGGATCTCTCACTTGGAAATAGGTGATGTCACATGTTCACATCAATCAATCAGAGCACAGCATCATTTGAATCAAAATGTAATGGCAGATGTGCAAGTGGTTGCTTTTGTTGCCAAGGCCCTGTCAATCAAATGTGATCAATCCACACCCACAAAGTCTTTGTAAAGCAGATTAGTTGAGTTTTAAAGTGACAAAATACACATAAATAATACCTAAATATGTTGTTTCCTATACTTTAAATCATGCAAAAATCATTTACAAATTCTAGTTACTTAAAATACTTTTTTCTCTTAATTGTAAATGGGATAGGCTACTTTCCGGTTTTGGGCAACAAGTTAGACGAGATAATCAATTTCAAGCCAAACCTTGGATTCTAGGAGGAACGTACGATGGGTATTTTGTAGTGGTGCCCGATAATTATCGGTCCGATATTAGGAATTATGACGTCATCCCGATAACAGTATTAATAGCCCCGATAATATACAATATATTTTTTGGGTAAAAAAAAGAAAAAAATCCTGCGGTGTGGGTGGATTGGGATGAGGGGCGCTTGTTTTTCACTCGGCTCCTCCCGTTTTGCCAGTACTGTGGTATTAGTGGTTTAGGAAGGAGGGGAGTTTCTCACAAATCCAGCGCTCCCTAACTCATGCCTGGCTGTGACGTAAATGGTGTGCGGCCGTGAAGCCAGGACAGTAAACAAACATGTCGTCGGTAGTATGGGACTATTTCAAAGTTTCAGAGTTAGATAGCTCGCTTGCTATTTGTATTAACAGATGCAGAAGTTCCACGAGGAGGGAAAAAGGCAACGAGCTATAATACTTCCAACCTGATGAGTCACCTGAAACATTGCCATCGCTACGATGGTGTGTTCAAAGCGCACAAAGATGCCTGCGCTGCTAAACTAGCGGCGAATCCAAAGCCAGCTGCAAAGGCACCAGGGCTTTTACCTATAGACAAGGCTTTTGAAAAAGGCACGAAGTTTGCCAGAGACGACCCCAGGGCTAAAACGATCTCTCACTTCATCATAGAAATGATGGCGCTTGACGACCAGCCCTTCTCCCTCGTCGAAGATAAAGGATTCAGTCGGCTAGTCCATCATTTAACCAGGTGTGCAAAAACGACAGGTACATTTAATATATATATATATATATATATATTTATATTATTATCGGTTATCGGTATCGGTCTTGAGAAGCAGGAAGTTATCGGTATCGGATTCAAAAAACCAATATCGTGCATCCCTAGTATTTTTTGAGACCAAACATTTTTCAGGGAGGATTTGTCAAAGGATCTCAGGCGCCACATGAGCTTTAATTTATTTGAGTGGGGTATAACAATAATATGAATGACTTATGTATGCCCACACAAGCGTGTAGGCACATCAACACAACCCTCACAGACACACACACACACACACACACCCGCCTGTGGTGTGGAGACTGAGGCTGGTCGAAGATTGCTGAGTCATCGTTGCAGCCACACCAGCACTGCTGTTTCTTCTCATCTGCTCCACTGGAGTCGATGCGTCACACTGGGAGCCTTTTTTTGTTCCTAAAACGTGGCCCTAATCTGCAGAGAGTTTTCCACAGCCGTGCACCACATGAAAGGCACGGGCCGCTTTCATTTAGCGTCCCTTAACCCCAATAAGCAGGGCCGCCCAATGTGCGACAGTCACAAAGTCAACATAAAGAAGAAAACCCACAACGCTCCCTTGCACACTCAATAAAAAACGTCTTAGTTGGGTTTATTGAAACTGAAATGTGTCCTAATTTGAACTATGGTCAGAATCAGACAAAGGGAGACTTTAATTTACCGTTTTCCACTAATCTCACATTCTCAACGTTTTTTTTTCCACATACGTAATGATTAGATCTCAAAATATTGCTGGAAGTTGGTAATGTCATGATGTCTTGGTAAAGGACCTTTAAAAGCCAAACAATATTCATGTTCACTCAAAGCTATTAGACCCGATTTAATCCCGCTTCTTTTTTGGATTACCGTCCCTACTCATCTAAATTATCTACATTTGTTTGGAACAAAAAGGACGTTTTACAAAGTCATGTTTGATGTAGTCGCCAGAAAATAAAAAAATCAATCCATCGTTTTGTCGAAAATCTGGACCGCAGTATCAATGTCTTCCGCTGACACGCTATGGGAGTAAAACACTTCCAAGTAACTTCAAATCTCTTTCACCAATGTAAGCCCCGGCCATTCATCATTACTGAAGTCTGTGCCCTTTACAAAGAAACACAAACTGGTCCGGCTGCAATTCTAGCCTCGCTCATGTTCGGCCCAACAGCAGATCAACATAAGGTCGCACCTAGACTAAAAGGCAGCTTTGTCCAATCAGCAAAAAACCCTGTTGCCTTTAGTTTGACCCACATGCCTGGGTTAAATCCACCTATTTGAAGCCAGCTCTTTTGTCCAGACGGGAGAAAGTGAGGCATGTTGGATGGCAGGATGCTAGTTGTTTAAAATGCATACGGCAGTGGCCTTTGATAAAGGCAATACAGCGATTCATTAAACAGAGGAATGTGCTTAACAGATAAAATCCTTGACGGCACAATACAAGTGTCAAACCCTTCAGATAGCACAGTGCAATGCAAGTAAGGGTATCAAGTGTATTGTCGGGACAAGACATCAGCTTGTTCTGGGAGACTACGGTGAAACTGCTTTTTATCCGGATCATAACCTTTGCTTGAAGGCGTGTGCCAAGATAATTCAACACATTACTTTCTGTAATGTATGAAATGAAAACGCATTCTAGTGAAGCTGGGGGATATGGATGTAATCAATACAACATGATGGGTTTCCATTAAATATTAAGGGCTATTGTCAATATCATTTCATGCAAGTTCTACTAAAAATGTCCATTCTATGTTACTGCAGGTAAAGGAGACATCTTAAAATGCCATTGTATCGATATGGTCCATAAATCCAACAATATTCACTTGGCTATCACTGGAGATGGAGAAAACTAAAATACATTTCCATTTGAGAAGCTGGA
This sequence comes from Pseudochaenichthys georgianus, assembly GCF_902827115.2. Lineage (NCBI taxonomy): Eukaryota > Metazoa > Chordata > Actinopteri > Perciformes > Channichthyidae > Pseudochaenichthys > Pseudochaenichthys georgianus. The sequence continues at coordinate 6,670,852 of NC_047512.1, read as the reverse complement.
ACCATCCCGCGTGTGTGTGTGTGTGCATTGTAGCATTACAAAGGAAAGTCTAAGACAAATTGTACACCTTACACTGCACCTTAATGTTTATTTTATTATATTTTGTATTTATTTGAGTGAATACGTTATTCACAGTTTAATAATAATTAAAAAAATATATATATATTTTTGTGATAATTTTTTCTGCTGTACCGAAAACGTACCGAACCGAACCGTGACCTAAAAACCGAGGTGCGTACCGAACCGAAATGTTTGTTACACCCCTAGTTAATAGGTATAATTGTATATACGTCTGCATGTGTTAGACAGCCTATTTGCACCTTTTGAGCTAAAACATAGCTTTAAAAGCCCTGGTTGTCAGTGGTTGCAGACATACAGATGTCAAAGATCAGGTTGCACAGAGTGGACGTAAAACCCGTGTCTGAACCAGTTTCGATGTATTAGCACAAGCCGGGTGATTACTATCAACAAACACACTTGTTTGTCTTCGACTCGGCTAAAGAATTTGACGGCGCCTCTTGCATTCACTCACTAGCTATCATTTAAAATCACAGCTGGAGGGAAGTTGGGCGGGGGGGTTAAAAGCCCCCCCAAAATCTGTGTTAAACAAGGCCCTTAACTCAATGAAACTTGTATAACTTTTATTGAGTGAAGCGCAGGCCAGATATGCTCAATCGAAAGAGGTATGCGCCCCTCTGTGAATGTGTATCCCTGCTGTAAACGAAAGGTCATAAAGTGTGAATGATAATTAAGTTTTACACCCTTCATTTTCTTTATTCTCTAAATGTCACTGCCAGATGCAGCCTGGAAGCAGATAGCATCTAGAACAGTAGAGTCGAGTGGATTATGTGTGTACGACGGTGCTTTTACACCTCACAGGGCGATAAGTCGTCTGCCGAAGTGCTTACTTGGCTCGTAAACAAAACAGGCTGCGGTGATAAGCATGCTGTCTTTGTTGTCCGCGGATTTAGAGCTGGTGGTTTTGCCTGAAAACTTGTTTCATGACGTGAAGAGGAGGAAACGTGACTCTGGACACTCAGCGTGACACAGACCCGAGCCGAAGTGAGAACCAGCTGGGTTCAGCGTCTGGTTCTGTCCCGACGACAACCTGCCTTTTATCTGAGAGGGTCAAACTGAAGTCAGGCGCATCGCTAGAAGCCACTTGATTACAAGCAGATGACAGGAGGAGCGCTTACTTCCTGGGAACAAGTGTGTTTTAGACGGAAAAAAAAGGTTGCTTTGTTGAGCTAATAAAAAATATTTACCTTGCTGAACGTTTGACCTACTTCCCCCCCCGTGTGTGATGCTGCACTGGTGGAATACGCACCGCCAGATGGCCAGACGAGAAGTGTGAGTGTGTGTGTTCAGTGCTGCATTCCAGCCTGCGTTGCATAGCCTGCATGACCCACACACTGTAGACAAGTCGTGCAAGGAAACCACACACACACACACACACACACACACACACACACACACACACACACACACACACTCACGTGCAGCTCCGTTCAAAGCCTCTGCCTACAATAACAGTTCATCTTGATCATGTTACATGCCCGGGCACGTGCACGAAGTCCACAATGCGTCAGTTTCACATGTGCACTTCATCTCTCTTCCGTGCGGTGAACCGGGCGCCTCCGTGAGTCAGTCGCAGTTCAATGAGTCTTTTGCTCGTGAGTCTCCGGCCACCTGAGCCTCGGCTGCAACTTTAAAAATACCTGACCTTTCTCGGATCGGAAGCCAAGCGGAGCGACAGTCCCACCCAGCATGCCACTCCGGGGGGGGGGGAACCAACAAAACCGTGACATCAAATAAGTGGAGGGGCTGCTGAGGCGGAGCTATGCAATGAGTGTGAGCAGTCAAAATAGGGGGGGGGGAGGGGTGCATCAGGGTCAGGAGGTGGAGGGGGAAGGGAGGGGGAGGGGCGTTTTACATTTCTAGGCAAAACGGATTCCTAGATTTCAAACGCTACCTGGAGCCTGGTGTTGTGGGAACACATCGGAACGCCCGCGTCGTAGATTAATACGCCTGGACAACAACTATGTGAAATTGAAAGCCAGGTTTTAATTCCTAACAAATGAAACTGCAGGTGATTTCCAGCCGGGATGCAACAATAAATTGCTTTTATTAGCAATTCAACAGATACTTGTTGTTATTGTTCCAATCAATCATTCAGGTACTGAGAAGGAGGAATGAAAAAGAAGGTGGTAGCGTCTGCAAAATGCTTGTTTTGTCCAACCAACAGTTCAAAAACAAAACACAGATATTCAGTTAATAAGGATATAAAACTGAAAATTAATAATCCTCTTTTTGGCACTTTCGCTTGACATCTGCCTCAAGGAACAGATGACCAAATTGTTGTCTATTAATTCTCCATTACTCGACGCTTCATCAGATCATGGATCAGTTGCTGCCCTCTCTCAAAGTGTGCTAATCTGTGAAGTCCTCTGGCAGTAACCGATAGTGACGAGCAAGAACTGAAGATGTCAGTGTGTGTGTACTTGTTGCTCCTTACCTCTTGAAAGCCTCCGTGGGGTTCCTCTCACACTCCCCGGGCTGCAGAGTGCTCTGCACAGCTGGCTCGCGCACCTTCTCCTCGAACCCCGGCAGCACCCCGCTGCGGCAGATCTGAGCCACCAGGCCTCGGATGAACCCGGCGACGCACAGCGTGTCCGAGTCGTCCGCCCGGCAGAAGTGGTAGGCCAGAGTCTGCAGCTGCATCCCCCGCTGGGTGCCCTGCGTCGACGAGGGCCACAACAGCTCCGTGCCGAGTGCCGTCTTCCCGCTTCCCGGGCCCCCCACCAGCAACACCCCCCAGGAGCTAGCCGACTTCGTGGATCCTGCTGTCAGGGTGCTGGGGTTGGACGCCCCCCCGCCGGGCGCCACCGGGGGCTGCTTGCATGGAGTGCTGCTGGTCACTCCAATTAGGTTGTTGGTTTTCTCCTGGAGGCAATGCTGGATCTTATGGAACACCCACTCCCGGCAGTAAAAGCGTTTCCCCTGCAGCAAACTGGTTTGGGCCATTTTGATCTCGTGCTGCTTTTCCTCCTAATCCTCCTCTTCATAGGGGTCCCTTCATGCTGACCCTCACATGATCAACTCCAGCAGAGGTCGGCAGTAAATCCGAACATCCATTTTGCTGACTGAAAAAGTGCCTCTCGGAAAGCAGGTCGCAGTCTATCCGTCCTTGGTGTTAACAACAAGAGAACTTGGGTTTAAAGGAAGCTGCTGCAGATGGCAGGGAAAAAGCAGCCAAGCTGTGACGACAGAATATCTAGGTCAAAATAAAAAAAGGAAATCAAAATTGAGGCTCAAACCATAGATTTTCCACCAACTTTTTCCACAGCTTCCCCACTGGTTGAGCTGAGTGCTGCTTATTATTATGCGTGTGTTGCTTTAGCATGGCGCTGGGCATGGCAGGGCACCCGGCTCTTGAGTGCATCCACTGGCAAACTCGAGCCGCCGCCGTTTGATACAATTAGCCATGGGAGCTGCTGGTATATTTCCGCTGATGCATTTCAGATGCTACCGAGGGTGACCAAAGCGTGTTTCCATTACATTAACATGGAGGGGACTGCCAGCCAGCGCCAAGTCAATCTCTCCACTAACATACTAAAGCCTGGCTCTTTCCCTGGAAAACAGAGACAGAAAGGATGGCGAAATTAGGACACATCATAAAACACATGCTAATGCACCATTAACCATCCAACTCAAAGACATTGTTGAGATATAAGACAACATTAGAGCCAAGAATGAACAATTACTAATATTAAAAACATATGCACATTTCTTAGCTTGTCCTATATAAGCTGCGACAGTTTGCACATCCTACAAAGAAGGGTTAACTCTATTCCTGCAGCTACAAATAAAAAGGTGGGTGCTGCAAGTTATTGTTTGTTGCTCTCATCCTCCACATCACTGCGTGCAACTCGATTCTTGGCAGGGGTTCGTCCAGTTTCTCTAGTCTATCCACTGATATCCCCTTCCTTCCTATGTGGCTTTAAATCCCAAACAGTCCACATCCGTCCTGAACTGTAGAAAAAAAGAGGGGAGGGGGGGGGGGTTCCAAACCAGAGGACCCCCTTTCCTTTCCTGCACTTACAGGTCGTTTACATGGGTGGAAGTGAAAGGTAATCCACCGCAAAAGGGTTTAATTGCTTTTAAAGTGGCAGGAATCTTAGTTTAATCCAGAGTAATGCAATAGATGACAGACTTGGATTAGGAATGGTGTTAATTGCAATGATAATGCATCTGGAAGTAGGACATGGCATCCAATCTAAGCTTCATTTCTGATGCTTTTATGGCTAAATGCATATTTCATCGCAGTTGTCTATTCTGGAGCAGATGCAAATATTACCCAGTGTCTCCAGTGAAGAAACACACACACACACACACACACACACACACACACACACACACACACACACACACACACACACACACACACACAGTGTTGCTGGCGACTTTGTACCGCTGCCAAATAACAAGGTTTCACACAAGCTGCGATGCATTGTCACCTTTCTGTTTTTCTAGGCGCTCCCCACCTCCAACAATAAAATACATCAAGGGTCAGCTGTGTGTGGATAAGAAAGGCCACACGTTATTAATCAGAGCAGGCGACATTAATTCACTCGGGAACTGAAAAGGCAGCACAAGTCTTTTGTATGGCCGCACAAACCTCACCCATTTCAGATAGAATTTACACCTATGGGGGCTTTTTAAAAAACCGTCCACAGTGGCCATCAGTTGCATGCTTTGAGGGGGAAAACCCTAACCTGTCGTGTAACTGCAGCCAAACAAAACTGCTCCTTAAACAACTTCAATGTAAGCCAATTGTGGAGCGTTTCACTGTTTTCGCTACAGTTTCAAATGTCTCCCAAACGGTTTTCCTCTCACCTCTTCTCTGGTCCTCCTGCTGTTTTGTGGGGGTTGCTGTTTCCGTAGTCGACACCCTTTATGTCCACGTTGAAAGCGAAGTGTTCAGGTACATTATTAGTCCGTTTGCTCGCGTGCAATTCAAAGCCCAAATGTGTGCATTTGAGCGACGGTCGTGTCTTTCTTTGAACGTCTCTTTTCTGTCGGTGTGTGCTCCTCCTGCTGCCCGACACAGCTCCACAGTGAGCGGACGGACTCTCCGCCTACAAACACTTCTGCACTGCATGCAGAGCACACACAGGGAGCCGCGCGGTGTCTTCTGGGACATGGAGTGCTAACCTCGCCTACATAATAATATCCAATATTTCTTTAATGAGAGTTAGTGTAAAATGCACATTAGCTACACTGTTGTTTTGGCAATGGACATGTGAAGACCCATGCTACTCCAATAATGCAACATACAGTATACTTAAGACATAAAAATAAATACAATCATAAAAAATACAAATAGAAATGGAGAATGGAAAGAAACATGTCAGTCCAGTTTGGTTTTGCCTTGGGATTATCATGTATTTTAAAAATACTTTTAATGAATAAATATAGAAATGGTGCCCTCATAAAGCACATGAAGTGGTATTGCCATCTCCTGTGATACTGTCTAATATATGACATTTGCTATTGTAACATTTAAAGGCAAAATGATGTTTTTTTAACTACATCCTATATTAAAAACACAAAAAAGCAATCAAATCAAGTTTTATTTATATAGCACATTTATAAACTATTTTTGGTCGAACCAAAGTGCTGTACATATAATAAAAATAGCCTACAGTAGAGACACTTTACAGCAAATACAACAACACAGATTGTTCAGAATATTAGTATGAGAAAAACGACCCTCTGTCCTTAGACCCTATGTCCTTAGACCCTCTGTCCTTAGACCCTCACATCGTACAAGGAAACACTTCCAGAGAAAACCCACAGTTTAAAGGGAACATGGGAGAAACCTCAGGGAGAGCAACAGAGGAGGGATCCCTCTCCCAGGACGGACAGACGTGCAATAGATGCCGTGTGGAAATCCAAGAGATAATACATTTTACAGCATAGAGACTGAATGTTAGGAAATGCATGTGTCTGTAATAAGAAGATGAATCCACGAGGATGTCAGCTACAATCCTGAGGAAGCCATCAGGGAAGCAGCATGACGAGACCCAAGGCAGGACCGCAGAGACAGGTTCAGCCACGACCCGAAGTACTCAATAGCACTTTCGTTTTTCAACAGATAAAAGAAAACAATAATTGGTTTTCAATGATAAACCATCTTCTAAATACATGTCAGCGGGACTTCTTGAAAAACGGCATTGATACTGAGAGGATTATTTTGAAGAAATGAAGTAAATTGAGTGAAAGACTTTATCAGTCTCTCTCTCATAAACCTTCCCCTCTGGTCTCCGTCCTTGTGCCTCTTCCATCTCAAAGAACATCTCAAATCCTGTGGACAATAATGTATTTAAAGCAGCATCAAAACAACTGGTCGTGGCTTTTAAATAAGACATACATCTGAAGAACAAAGTAAGGACGACATCCACAATCTGATGAGTTAGACTTATGCATCACGGTGGTTGCTCATGGCTCAAAACAACTTGGATATGTTACACACAGAGACTGCCAGCATTAAGAGATTAGATGCAATTGATGAGAATATATTTTAAATAAAGCTTAATCTCATGCTTCTCAATCCGTGGTGGTTGTGGGTAGACTGTTGGCGATGGTTCTTTGCTGTTACACTTTAATATGTCTTTTGGACTATCTTTGGGCATTAGATGCAATAGTTCCTTCTTTAAAAACATGCTGTAACAGTTGTTGGCTCCCTGTTTTTATTCGGCAGCTGAGCAAGAATCTGCGTAATGATATCTTGTATACTGCTTAAGGAAAGTTATCATTTTGTCGCTGCTTTTAATTAAACTATTCATATCTTAAACTGCACTGTAACTTTTATCCATGTACTTGTTCTTTTAATGTTTAATTGAACTATTCATATTTTAGACTGCACTGTAACTTTTATCCATGTATTTTTCCTTTTAATGTTTATTGTATTAGCTTTTCTTTTTTAATGCTTAATGTCTTTCATTTTTTGTAAAGCACTTTGAATTGCCTTGCGTTGAAAAGTGCTATATAAATAAACTTGCCTTGCCCTGCCTTACATGTAAGCAATACCACGAGGATATGTTACTATTAATGTACCTACTTGTATCATTCCAACTTAATTATTCATACTTGGGTGTTTATGTTTACTGTATGGCTCATCTGGAAATTGAATAAAGTAATTGGAAACATTTCCAGGTTTCTCTCACAGTCCAGCCGTTACCTGTGATGCGTTTCAAACCTCACAGCTGAAACACCAGATGTTAGTGAGCAGCAGGCAGATGTGTGTTTGGGAATTATGTTTGAGAAGAATTAGAGGAAGCTTCCCACTACTTTCCTGCCTTAATGTGAATGTGCTTTTATTTAGCAATGTCCCAAGATGGGTGCTCTTTTATTCGGAGATTCACTACAGGGTTGTGGTTAGTTAAATATGAACACTTTTCACTTTCACTGCGGCTTGCTGTATTTCTGCTGCAGCTGCAGAAGAAAATGTAATATGTTGCGTAAGCCACATTTAAAGTGCAAGTGAGCAAGTTGCAAAAAGCAAAAAAGTGAGGTTTAAAAAAGAAATCCTTCTCCCTTCCCCCCAGCAGGGGCTTACAGGTTGATGTGTTTTGATCCAGCTGGAGTCTGCTGATCTTACAACTTATGTATCACTCACTGAGGAAGGGCGCCAGGGGCTTTTCCTTTGAGGAGTTAGGTTCTAATAACTGACAGTGATACCTGCGGAGTCCGTTTTCACTTCCAATCTGTGTTGCCGCCATCCGTGTTTGGGGTTTGGCTTTAACCCGGGTAAACAGTTATGGTTTACAGATAGGATAGGTTTGGGTTAGGGCTAAGGTTTAATGTAAGGGTATGCGCAAATTGTTTTGGAAACAGAATGCGACAGAGCCTCTGACAGAGGTCAACACATAAAAGCTAGTAGCATTGTTCCACGTATTATGCTTTATTTGGACATTCAAAGCATTTAAGGTAAGACTTTGGTTAAGGTTAGGGTTGACAGTTACCCTCACAACGTTGTGTAACCGTTGTGTATGCTGACGTATTATTTTACATTGATCAAGTGAGAAGAATGACTGTGATTTACACAACTTACCCTGCCAGTAGGAGAGGGAGGGTCTGAAAAAGGAACATATGTGTAGGAGTATTGTAACAGTCTCAGTGTAGCATGATGATAATGCAGAATCCAAATGTTCAAAGCCTGTGAGAGTTTGTTATAGCGACCATCGGCTCCAATCCCGACCAGGCAGTTATGGTCCTATTCCCCCGGGTTAGAATAGTTTATTATGTTGGACAGATGGTGGACATTCCTAAACATGGGGAACAGCAGCACCTGGACGCATTCATCTGGCTCTAATATAGAGAGCATCAGTATACTGTACTGGTTCTCATGTGTTTCTAAAACTTTTAAATTGCACCGACACCCGTCTGCTCTCACATTCCCGCATTATGTTTTGTGGGAACCAATCTTTATTTTTTTCACACTCTATCCAAGCTGCAAATTTGGGTTGGACACAATAAATAAAGCTTTGCCAGTTTGGGTCCATATCACAACTGATCAAGATGGCCAACAGATTCTCCGCTCAGAGGGCCTTGCAAATGATTTTGGAAGAGAGTGAACCATTTGATGATGATGTAGAGGAAGACGAAGAGGTTTCAGAATGTGAGGATCACATTTATGAGAATGTTGAGTCTGTCAGTGACTTTGAAGAAGAGGGTGAGATTGAGCATCAGCTAGTTACAAAAAAAAGACGAGCTACAGGACCAGCTGGTCAGCGGGCAAAAAAACAAGTCCATCCATCTTCTCCCGCTTATCCGTGGTCGGGTCTCGGGGGTAGCAGTTCCAGCAGAGAGCCCCAAACTTTCTTTTCCCTGGCGACATCAAGCAGCTCTGACTGGGGGGTCCCAAGGCGCTCCCAGGCCAGCGAAGAGATATAATCCCTCCACCTGGTCCTCGGTCTACCCCTTGGTCTCTTCCCAGCTGGACGTGCCTGGAACACCTCCCGGGAGGCGCCCAGGTGGCATCCTAACTAGGTGCCCGAACCACCTCAACTGGTGGTTGAGCGGTTCAACTCCGAGTCCCTCCCGGATGACTGAACTTCTCACCTTATCCCGAAGGGAGACACCAGCCACCCGGCGGAGAAAACCCATCTCGACCGCTTGTATCCGCGATCTCGTTCTTTCGGTCATGAAAAAAACAACATTCAACAAGTATTCAATTTAATTCAAAACCTTTATTTATCCAGGTGAAATCCCATTGAGATCAGTGATCTCTTTTTCAAGGGAGACCTGCAGCAGTAGGTTCCACAAGAAGACATAAAAACATAAACAACAGAACAACAAAAGGACATCATACAGCAAAATGTACACGGATTACAATTTACATATTTAACCACATGTACAGGTACCAACAGCATCTGATTAAAGTAACACTTTAATTCATTAATGTGATCTAACAAATGTAAAAGGGCAAATATTAACCATGTATGCTGTTTATATTGCTTGTAATTGGGATGAAGTAAACATCTGTTGAGTATTTTAACATAAAATAGTTTAATGGTGTTGAATTGAAGCCCAAAAAGGCAGTGGGTCCACCAGACCCACGCACACTGGCTGAGTAACACAACACATTCATTACTGAGCTACACAAACATATAAGAATCCCCTATTGTAATATTGTAGGAAAATTATAATGATCCCCATTGTTAGGTTTATCGAAAAGGAAAATAAGCACTCCGCCGAGATAATAAGAGTGTTGGAAACAACAGTAGGAGGTCCACTGATTGGGGGAAACAAAAACACTCTCCCTCTACTTACCAGCAATTAATTCAGTCACATTTGAAGCTTGATTCCCCGCAGAGGCATTCAAACAGTAAATATCACATCAAGGACTCACGTAATTCAGCGTTAGGTGAACTTCCTTCCCTGAAGACGTTGCCGTTCATTGAGTTTCCGATTCTGTCCGATGCCTAACCTGTTGTTACCCCCTGTGGATGCAGAGAGGAGATAAACAAATCCATATATTGAACCGCCCTCCAGAGTTATCACAGCCACGGATCGGCCATGATACTTCATCTCTTCCTTAATGAATAAGCAACGACGGGAGGAAGATAATCGGTCCGGGGCTTTTATGTCCCCTCTTTCTTTATGTAATGCCGTGAACCATTATTAGCATCATTGATTTGTCAATAAATGGGTGGTCCCTTCATTTGCATTGCATGCTATCGTCAAGTGGAAATGTACTTTTGTTCATGACCAAATACTTGCAATACAAATGACATATACATAAGTGTCAGTTATACTTGAGTCTGGTGCTAATTAGCAATAGTAATGCTAACATGCTAAGGCTAAGATGGTCTTAAAAGAAGAAAATAAATGCTAAACGTCAACATGCTAGCATTGTCGTTGTGAGCATGTTAGCCAAGCAAGCCCCCAGGAAGTGCGCCGGACTCTCATGAAAATATTCGTTGTGTCCAAACGGCGGTACTACAATTTCCGTATCAGTCCGTGACGTCACTGGGCCCAGAAAGACTTTTCCCTATTGACTAACATTGGGAAAGAGACGTCTGTAAATCAGCGGATACTTTTTTAAGAACTAAATAAACTACGATGAACTATTTTATAGCCTTTATTAGAATCATTCAGTCCTTAAAGTTGTAAAATGCACTACATTCTACTGAGCCGAGAGTGGGAGCTCCGGGGGCGGGGCTTAAGGGGCGCATGCTCTGTGAGCGCACATACGGGGTGTTTCTCGAGTACGATTGCTTGGTAGCACATGTCTTCCGAGTCACTTGCTTCAGAAGCGAGGCAAGAATCCTTCCTGGCATTCGGAAAACAAAGAGTGGAACAGGCGAGCAAGTGTGCAGGTGTGCGTCATATGAGAGGCCCCGCCTTACATTTTCCACCACAGATTTGGGAAAATTGGTCCGTGCGCAAAGCATTGTGGGGATTTTAAGACCGCGGAGTCTACACATGTGCAGCCTCGAAATGTCTCGCTACGAAGTACGCCGGGCTCGGTAGAATTCCAAGTATGCTGGACATTGGAACAGGCGGCACTCGATGACGTAGTGTGCTTGAAATAGTGGCTCTGGAGCAGCTTTACTCGACATTGAGAAACACCCACAGGTTCTTCTGCTCTGACAGCTAGGCATGATGGGTAATCTGTGACGTTGCGCTCTCTCAAAAGTTGGGCGATTTTGTCCTCATGCGCCAATGAGCAGCTCTCATAGGAAAGAACGAGACCCCGCCTCCGACGCTGTATCCAGTTCGTATTACACATCCATGATGTTAGCATGCTGATTTGAGCATTTAGCTCTAAGTACAAGTTGAGCATATACAGCCTCAAAGAGCTGCTTGCATCGCTCTACTCTTGAGCCCTATTCCCACAGGACTTGTATTCCAGAGGATCTCATGGGATTTATAAATTACCCCTATCGCGTTGAATGAGCAAAAGCTGCATTTTAATTCAAATGTATTCATATTATCCCATGGGTATGACAAATGATGCTCTATGACTTTAACTTATATTATTACAATTATACTAATTACATTTATTTTATTCAGAAAACCTCTTGCTCCAGTGTCAGTGCAAATTGATCTCAATGCAGTGTAGTCAGATGGGCATCCTGAAGTTACCCCCAAAATGGTGTCAAATCAGTTGGTGGAGTAAGCGGCCCCTGAACTGGTTCTTGGTACCAATGCAGACGAACCGGGTTGAAATCTTCTCTGGGACCATTTGCTGCATGTCATCCCCTCTGTCTCCCTCTTCAAGAGAAGATAAGATGAGATAAGAAGGTCCTTTATTAATGCCCGAGGGGAAATTCAGTGGGTTAACAGCAACAGGGTAAGTATGAAAAACAGGACAGCACAGATTCACAAAGATTAATACAATTAACGATGAAATCAAAGATTCAAATAAAAATGATAAAAAAACTATGAAATAAGAGATTAATTAAAGTGAATATACATGTTGGGTCATATATACATATAAGATATATTTACGTGAATGTGTGGAAACAGTGTGTATTTTACATTATTTTCTATTCAACACTGACAATAAAGACTCTGGCTGCCCAAAAACCCTTTAAAAATGTTTAATTGCATACTGCAAAATGCAACTTCAATAAGTCTCAACTGGGGAGAAAAAAGTAGACAAAGTATTCAGATAATACAAGATGCTTTTTTGCACGAGGCTAATGTTATAACTACTGTGTTTTGCCAAATAAAGGTAATATGCAGTGATATGTACTTGCCAAGTTATGGACATGGCAGATTTGCAAATGCTTGAGATATCAGAGGACGTCGTTATTCAAAGTCCTAGGTGCTTCCAGTCTAGTGTGCATAGACCCACAGTCTAGTGTTAGGGAGTAAATCTTCTCTGTAAAGTTCATCAAGATGTTCTATTAAAAGAATGAACCCTTTAGTCGTAGGCTTTCGATAGTAAAAGCATATTTTCATACCACACACACACAGATTATGTGGCCAGTGCTCAGCAAAACACGAGTACTCTCCAAACTGCCTTCCATTCCAGTATCAGCAGGAGCCAAGTTACAAGCCCCCCCCCCCAGGAAAACTGCAACGCCGCATGTTGCTGTTTATTCCATTTTATCACACCGAGACCAAAGTGTATATCCACTCCCACTGTGCTCACCAATCTGCCGAATTCCCATAATTGCAGTAATTTCTTGCCGACAAAATACAAACTGGTCCAAGTCCTCAGAAGGCTGAATCAGCGTGATTGTTCCCCTCTTTTGTGAATATTCGGAAATATTCTCTGCCTTCTTATAAACAGCTTGATGACGCACATTTGGTGATTGGGGTTTGGCTCGGGGACACTAGGTTTGCTTTGGAAAATTGAGTTGGACTGGTCCATGTCTTCTCTGTTTTGTGTCTCTTCTCCTCTCTGACTTGGCTGCTGATCCACAGTGCTGTAACAAGTGAGATGGAAGGCAGTAATTTTGGTTATTGTGCATGTTTGACTAATATGGCTAAAAACACAAGTATTTCTTTGCTTTGCTTGTTCCACATTGATCAGATAATTACCACAAAGGTCACTGTAATGTGTCTACGTCTGTTCTTAAAGTAGTATACCATTATTTTGCCATTACTGTTGCTCATTTTTACTTTGCACAAAAAGGCTAATGTTGCCTTTTAAAAATAAACAAAATTGGATGTTGCACATTGTTTCCAGTGGCAGTTCCCAACAAATAGAGGTGACAGTAGCACGGAGAAAGAAAAGGTGGAAGACGGCATGCTCAAGGAATCTTTGTTGTGAAGCTGGCTCCAAAGCAGCAGTCAACCAACAGCTGAATAATGATGACAGAAACTTCCAGCAGGTATTTCTTACACACACCCTCCAAAAATACATATGTTTCTGAATCTTTTATGACAACTTATATAATGTATAATTCACTCTCCAGGCCCTACTAGCATATAAAATAGCACAGGGGTAAAAAAAAGGGTCAATAATTTAAATTAACTGCAAAATATAGAATTAATATTGGAGTTATCACCATGTACTGCACAGTAGATTATGTTACAGCAGACATTTTTACATCATCATGCCATGATACAAATGACTCAGCATTAACAATACCAGGACTATTGCGGCTGAAGGCAGTCGAACAAATGAAAGCTGTGAGGGGCTTAACACGAGAGGAAACACTTTGACGCACACAAACAAATCCATTTACCATTTATTACAAAAAACAGGAAAATACAATCTAATACAGCACCAACAGTGCAAGTCAGATTGCGAGGGAAATTGCGATCGCAGGTAGAAATTGCTATCAACAAAATATTCAACTTTCCTATCTCATGTGAGCAGGTGAATACCTTCCTGTAAAACCACCACTAACTCCGCCTAAGCTCCAGGGAACACGCCCAACACTAATATCGAGTGAAAAATACCACATAACAAATAAAAACACAGACATCCTACATGTGGCTCCAAGGACAGAAGAAGCTCAACTAAGTCGAATGCATCTAATGTGCTTTTCCTGCATGGCCAGCCAACATGTCTGCTGTACAAAAACAGTCAGTTCAATAATAAAAATATACAAGATATATAAACAACAAGGCAGATGCTATTTAGACCCGGGTGTCCGTAGCTAACAATGCTATTTACACCTGGGTGTCCGTAGCTAACAATGCTATTTACACCCGGGTGTCCGTAGCTAACAATGCTATTTACACCCGGGTGTCCGTAGCTAACAATGCTATTTACACCCGGGTGTCCGTAGCTAACAATGCTATTTAGACCCGGGTGTCCGTGGCTAACAATGCTATTTACACCCGGGTGTCCGTAGCTAACAATGCTATTTACACCCGGGTGTCCGTAGCTAACAATGCTATTTACACCCGGGTGTCCGTAGCTAACAATGCTATTTAGACCCGGGTGTCCGTAGCTAACAATGCTATTTAGACCCGGGTGTCCGTAGCTAACAATGCTATTTACACCCGGGTTTCCGTAGCTAACAATGCTATTTACACCCGGGTGTCCGTAGCTAACAATGCTATTTACACCCGGGTGTCCGTAGCTAACAATGCTATTTACACCCGGGTGTCCGTAGCTAACAATGCTATTTACACCCGGGTGTCCGTAGCTAACAATGCTATTTACACCCGGGTGTCCGTGGCTAACAATGCTATTTACACCCGGGTGTCCGTAGCTAACAATGCTATTTACACCCGGGTGTCCGTAGCTAACAATGCTATTTAGACCCGGGTGTCCGTAGCTAACAATGCTATTTAGACCCGGGTGTCCGTAGCTAACAATGCTATTTACACCCGGGTTTCCGTAGCTAACAATGCTATTTACACCCGGGTGTCCGTAGCTAACAATGCTATTTACACCCGGGTGTCCGTAGCTAACAATGCTATTTACACCCGGGTGTCCGTAGCTAACAATGCTATTTGCACCCGGGTGTCCGTAGCTAACAATGCTATTTACACCCGGTGTCCTAATAATGTTATTTACACCCGGGCTACACATTAGATATTACTGTTTTGAATCTATAGGTTTATGGAAATGTTTCTTTGATAACTTCATTCCCTTGTGCTGCTGCGTCAAATTGTAATTCTCCAATGGTAGATGTATAAAGACACTTCTTATCTTAAGCACTGCAGATATTTACACCCAGGTGTTGTGCAAACCACACAAGGTGATGTCGATGTGCATGTGCATACATTTGAGAGATGAGTGTCTGTGCCTGTGTCCTCTTATGGCATTTCAATTGAAACAGTATGGCTGACACCAGAATGAGGTGAGTAGCATTGGGGGAGGTGGAGACATTTAAAACAATTCAGACGGAGCCTCTCAAAATGTACGCAGTGGTCCCTGTTGAACAAATACTGAGTCATATTCTGCGAATGACTTTTACACAACGACAAGCAAATCAATATTTCACCACCCCAGAATGATAATGTGGTAATAATGAACAATGAGGATGCTGACCGTGATATCTCATGCAACAGCACTTCACTCAGTTTCTGAATAGAGGCTGAGTAAAACATAATTGGCAATCATGCAGCCCGAAGCCACAGGCCTGAAAGCGCTAATTTGCAATCACAGGGTGGGGCAGCGGTGGCACTCCAAGAGTTTTATTTCTGTGTGCCCTGAGTGTGCATACATCTGTGAAAATGTATGTGTGGGTGTGCTCATGAGCCACCAGAAATAATTCAGATGCATGATCAATTTCTGTTACTGTGGGCGAGGATGAGCTGTGCGAAAACAGATTAAGCCTGGCATGTACCTTGGTAGCATTCACAGCTGATTAGTGTGTCCATTTATTTATAGAATAATATTTCAAGTGATTCGACTCATAAAGCATTCCTCTACTCCACTCAAATGCAATGAAATGCTTTCAATATAGGAGAAATAAATCTACTATCAAATCATGTTTGTCAGTAATTGAGACATCAAAATTAGCAGGCGATTCTGCACCTCCCTCCTCAACACGTTTTAGTGTCTTTCAGTTTGTTGTTTCGGTGTTAAGGCCCGCAACTTTACTGTGCCCCAGCCGCTCAGCAAAAAAGGTAAAAAAATCCACTTTACACTATTTGACAAGCACCAAAAAGAAGGCAAACAAGTGAGTTAGTAACTAAATAGTGAACATAGTGCACATATAGCTGCTAATGCAGATATTTCTCTAAGGAGGTGGTGGAGACCGGAACAGAGGAAGAAGAGAGTGATCATTAAATCCACATTCATCAGAAATTTCACTATGAATGTTGCTCCATATCTGCTAATTCTTAGCTAATAAGTTTACTTTATACACATAAACATTACTATTAATATATCAGTGTTGCAATTACATTTTCAACCTGTTTCTGTTGAAAATGTACTCATTATCTTTTGTATCTGTGTCTATGTTTACAATTAGTATTATCTGATAACATTTTCTAAGGTTTTTATAGAGAAATTAAGACTAACGGTACGCCCACACAGCAGCTTTAGACGAATCTTCCAACGCTTCCAACGCTTCTCTGCCCATTGACTTTGAATGGGGATGACGTCACTTTGCCTCGCTTTTCGCCGAACTGCATTGTGGGGGAGCGAAGCGAAGATTTCCAGGATCTCCAGGATTCCAAAGTTGAGCAATGTTCAACTTTTGAAGCTGAGCTGGAAGCGTCAGCCAATCAAACACGTTTATGCAAATCTGACAGTAGAAGCGCTAGCCAATCAAACCACGTGTAAGTTACGGTAGCAAATCACCCGGTTCTTTACGACCAGAACTATTAACGGGATACAAACCGGAGGAGCCAGGCATGGAGGTAGGTGGCAGAGACAGTGGGGGAAACTGGTAGGTTTTCGCCTGTTTGGGGAGTTTATTTATATATATATATATATATTGCTCGCATAAAATCCCCGGGGTTTTTTGCTTTGTATGTCGGGGGCGGGAGATTCATGTGATTGGTTGTTGGTCGCGTTGCTCGCAAAAAATCCCCAAGCTGTCAGACACGCCCAGCTCCAAGATTTTCAAGATTTTTGAAAAGCTGCTGTGTGGACGTACCGTAAGGGTTACTAATTTTTTTTTTGATTTTCTTCTTATACTTTATATATATACAACAAAGACGTTTTTTTAATACATTTGTATCCGGTTATATGCAGTGAATGGACCTTCATTTGAAATATTGAGACTTTTTCAATTACTTTCCTATTATGCGCCCACGTAGGTATTCTCATTAGATTTGTATGCATTCAAACAATTGTTCACTAAATATATCTCTTTTTTGTCTGCTTTTTCCTCACTCATGTCAGTTTTTCGATTATGTTTTCTTTCAATAATGTCTGTAGAGCTCGAAGACCTTTGGAGTAATAGATATTTTCTCTTTTCGCTGTCAGATTGGACAAGTCTTCCACGCTCAGTATCCTCAGGCCTGTACATGAATAGTTGACAGGAAAACAGCGTGCCACTGAGAGGCAGACAAATAGGTTTTTGTTTCTTCAAATCAGAGAAATGTGTTGATATGTCATGAGTTTGGAAGTATTTTTATTTTATTAAGGGGAAAAAACGTGATATGCGTGATAGAGAGAAGTCATGTTTACTTGAGGGCATGCTGAATCTTTTCCAATAAGCTCATGATGTCTTATCAGAAATCCACAAATTGCTCTGCAGAACCATCTATCACACATTCATCAACCTTATGTTGTATATTATTTCACTTGAACATGCGTCAAATATTGTTACAAACCAATTGATATGCAGTTAATTGATCAAATATCACTAGGTTATGCATTTTTTGTAATGGATTTTGATATGCTACATGTCAACATTTTGTTTCCTGAAATTAAAATCTGAAACAAATAAGACTACATTGAAAGGAAATATGAAATATTTTCACAAAGTGGAAGAGCTGTTTTCAAACTCTTAATCAAGATTTCTTTTTTTTAAACCGCATTAAACTGACATTTCTGTTATCTTAAGGGGCCTACACATCAAACTGACAGCAAAGAACACGTCCCAATGGACCCCGACTGTTGTGTCGCCTCGCGTCTCTGCGTCTTGGCCATGTGTCGTACTAGAAAACACCGCAAAGACTTCAGCCGACGGCCAAGAAGCACGTGCAAACTGCGCATGCGTGAGTGGCAATAACTCTCCTTACCAGCAGGTGGCGGTAGTGTGTCTTCGTCATTCAAAAGAGGCAACAACCGGAAGACAGACTGCGTGATAACCGAAAGAAGAAGAACAGACTGCGTGATATAAACAAACAACAAATAGCGTGCGTTCCATTTCCACTCTACAGCGAGAAGCTCACAGGGCTTTCCCGAACCTGAGTCGAGAGCTGGAGTTCAATGAAATCTCACATTTGCCTTCTTAATAGTTTGTTTGGGTCCCTCACTTCCGTTTTGCTTCTCATGCACTGATTCGCTAGCTGAACAGCCAATCAGATTTATTTATTTTGCCGACTGCCTTTAGCCGACACACCAATCTGAGTAGGGCGACAGGACGCTCATCGAAGGCCAGACATCTATCGACACCTATCGACGGCTGAAATCGGCTTGGTGTGTAAGGACCTTTACAGTCAACCCAGTCACCTCCATGAAACGAAAATGTTGACATTTGAAAAAGTGAATGACTACTTCAAGCAGTTGTTATCCAACTATTTTTCTTTTATGATAATAATAAGGCTAGTTGATTTATTAGAAGTCAATAGTCAAGCTTCGGCCATCCATCCATCCATCCATCTTCTCCCGCTTATCCGTGGTCGGGTCGCGGGGGCAGCAGTTCCAGCAGAGAGCCCCAAACTTTCTTTTCCCTGGCGACATCAACCAGCTCTGACTGGGGGATCCCAAGGCGCTCCCAGGCCAGCGAAGAGATATAATCCCTCCACCTGGTCCTAGGTCTACCCCTTGGTCTCTTCCCAGCTGGACGTGCCTGGAACACCTCCCTAGGGAGGCGCCCAGGTGGCATCCTAACTAGGTGCCCGAACCACCTCAACTGGCTTCTTTCGACGCGAAGGAGGAGCGGCTCAACTCCGAGTCCCTCCCTGATGACCGAACTTCTCACCTTATCTCTAAGGGAGACACCAGCCACCCGGCGGAGGAAACCCATCTCGGCCGCTTGTATCCGCGATCTCGTTCTTTCGGTCATGACCCATCCTTCATGACCATAGGTGAGGGTAGGAACGAAAATGGCCCGGTAGACAGAGAGCTTTGCCTTCCGGCTCAGCTCCCTTTTCGTCACAACGGTGCGGTAAAGCGACTGCAATACCGCTCCCGCTGCTCCGATTCTCCGGCCCATCTCACGCTTCGGCCAATCTTAGAAAATCCACTTTCAGCACAAATCAAAAAACAAGAATTACAAAATAAGTTATCACAGAGAGAAACCAACCTGTATTGCTGTCTTTATAATGAATTTCAACCCAAAATACTTCCTCTAGGTGCAACCTATGAAATCATTAAGCCACATTGCTCCCATTGACTTTATTTCCTCTATTTGGGTCATGAACTTGTGTCCCTCTTGTTTAGAGACCGGTGTTTGCTGCCTCGCTACGGGCCTGTCCAGCCCAGCAGACTGGAACTAACAACCACTCTCTGAAATATTTATGTCCCGAGAGAGAGAGTGAGAGAGAGAGAGAGAGAGAGAAAAAGTGGCACAACAACCAAGATAATGTGTGCACTGCACTAAAGCAAGGGTTCTTCCCTGTGTGCCTGTAGGCTGTTTCTTTCTCTGTCACTGACAACAAAACGATATCTCCTCTGTTTGGATATTAAAACAGATGGGAATTTCTCGCACTCCACAAACAATAAGCAACAAAGCGGACCTGTTGTGGTTTTTTGGAGATTTCCCATTTCCTGTTGTGTGTTATATACGTTTTTGTGCATGTCAATGGTCTGCAAAAGCTAACATCCCAAAGTTCATTTCTAAACAGTTGACTAATCACATCAGAGCAGACTGCGCAGCTAGTGGGGAACGTTCTCACAACTTTGGCTAACGTTACCTATTGGCAGGTTTTAAAGAAACGTTTTAATCTGATGTTCAAAGAGCCTTTTTAGGATGTTTATTTTTTCAAATAACGTTCCTATAAGGTTTAAGGTTAACTAAGACATAACGTTTCAACTGCAACATTCAGAGGATGTTTTGAGGATGTTATTGAGGCCTGAGATGACAGAAGGTTTATTTATAAAACGTTCCTTTAATGTGATATGTTAACAAAGGTGGAACGATTTGCCTGCAACATTCTAAGGATGTGTTTTGGACGTTGTCGGGGTAACACATTAAAGATGTTCTTTATAAAGCGTTCCCTCGATGTTACATGATAACCAAAGAAGAACATTTTCAAAGCAACATTCTGCAAATGTTTTCAGGAGGTTATTATTTTTTTATAAAACGTTCCTGTGATGCGAAATATTAATCATGGTCAACGTCAGATTTATTTGTAGTGCGCGTTAAAAAACAAACTTGCTGCATTTGTTTGAAAAGTATGTTTAAAAGAAATCTGATGTCACCACATTTTCGTTTTTAGAAAAAAGCAAGCACGTAATTCATGATAGTGCACGTTTGCGTGTCTGAGTTCCCGGTTCTAAAAACAGTCCGAGAATGTTACCATTCATTGTTCTAGGAATGGTTTCATCGAGAAGTTTTATTTTGGTTCCTAGAATGTTCTTCTGAAAGGTAGGATTCCGTTCTCTAAAAACATTCTTAAAATGTTTGGTGATAACATTGTTCGAACATTATACCCCAAGTGTTTTTGTTGTTTATGCACACATCTCTATTCATATGGATCGAATAACACTTCGAAAACCAAAGACAGACATTTAGAAGAATGGACCGACTTTCACTGCCCGTCCCTGAAACCCCTGTTAGTGGTTAGTAGTCCCAAGACCAGCTAGGCCTCTCCACCCACCCTGGAACAACTAACTGTTTCCCACTGCCGCCATAACCAACCTCCACTCCCAGCTCCCCTTTTCTAATAAACAAATGTTACGCTCACCAGCTGATTCCGAGTCATCCTTGTACATGTGTTAATAGTCAAATTCCAATAGTTAAGTAAACTATCATAATCATCCTAATGACCACAGTCCACTTACCCAGGAATTTTGAGTTGAACAATTACAGGAATATTATGTCTTTATGTTCTAATAATGTAAACATGTTTTAGTAAATTGTTACCACAGAACATTTGCATAATTTTTTTAACATAAACCATGTTATCCTTCTCTAAAATAATAACATTCTGGCAACATAACAAATCTAACTTGCAGCTGAACATGTTTTAAGAACAGTAGGGCATAATGTTCTAACACTGTTATCACCAAACATTTGAAGAATGTTTTTAGAGAAAGTTATCCTACCTTTCAGAAGAACGTTCTGGGAACCAAACAAAAACTTCCCGCTGAAAACCTTCCTAGAACAATGACTGGTTTCAGACAGAGGGTGAAAAGAGGTGCTGCAGTATGAGAGAAATAAAGAGCTTTTTGAACATTGAAGCATGGAGACATGTCACAGGAACAAAAATACAAATATGAAACCTGAAAATGGTCAGAAATAGGGCCCCTTTAATGCCTTATGAGCTTGTTGATTCTGAATATTTGTGCTTTGTCAGAAGTTGGGTAAATCAGACGAAGGTGACGAATAAAATACAAAAATAAAGTGTTGTTTTTTATCTCAAAAGTCCAGGATGTTACAACAATGGTCTTCCAGTTTAAAGTCTAATATCTTAAAGCTCTGACTAGGTTTTTGAAAGCTGAAATCTTGGATCCTTGAAAAGTAATATCACGACAACAAAGTCAAATAGATCAAGAAATACAAATGGTTGAAGGTGAGCAAATATGAGATTGATCATTGACGGTTTTATTTAATTTGATTGCAGCTGCACATGATGGCTCTGGGGAATTCAACGTTGGACTTGTCAGTTCGTGGGTCCACCCTTTGGTCTTAAACTGATATATCTCCCTAATTACTACATTGTCTGCCATGGTATGGATGCTAATCACTGATAAGAAGTACCAACACATTCATGATTGTAATGATGGAAAAGATGAATCACCAAATGGATTAGTGAATGAGTGAATAAACTGCTCCTCAGCCGCTGTGAGCTAATGGTTTCACTACAGTTTCTGTTCTCAAATTCAACACAAACGTCTACTTTTAAATTCATAACCCCTCTGAATAATTGATTCTAAAACAACACAGCGCGTCGTCTTTCAGCTACATGTCATCTCCAGACATCCGGGACATGGAAATGGACTCGTGAACACTGTACAACTGTTCATACGGGTTGTGCAGCATTACAGACAGCTGATGGAGAGGATGATAGAGGTAAGGTGTAAGACGTTTGTTCCTCTGCACAGGAATCAGTTTAAAATATCCATGTTGTGTATCTGTTAAATAACAACCACTTTGAAAATGTACAAGGGGTCGTTATTCCTTTTATTTTCTGAGTCCTGAGTTGCAGGGTCAGGTTTTTGTTTCAAGAGTTATTTAATTGTTAACCCAGGGGTTTGACTCACTGACAGGTTTTTGGTGCCCAGATTATGTTTCTTTCAGCCTGTCCTCCTACAAAAAACGACCATATAGGTTGATTGTTCAGCAGCTAAATACGACCCAGAGTCACGTTTTAAAGTGTAGCCCCTCTAGTGGTCGTGTAAGAAACAACATGCTCCTGTCGATTGCAAACGCTCCGGAGGGTCGTTTATTCACAAATAACCCTCTCTGGAAAATCCTAAATTGTGGAATAGTTTGGCCATTAAAATGCTTTTTTATTAGATTTCTAGCGAGAAGTGTATATTGTACTTTAATAATCCACGTCCAGTGGATGTGTAGGATCTACAGTTTGATAGATATACGAAGATGATTTGAGGTCTCGCCAGGAGAACGTGTATATGGGGCAACTTCCATGTAAAGTTAGCGTGGGTGAAAACAGTATTTCCGGTCTCGAAGTTTTCATAATAAAACCGGAAGTATTCCCCACACTGTCAAATGATTACGCAGTGATATCTCCATTACTCATCCACTAAAAAACATCAGTTTATCCTTGTTAATTACACAATATTGATTGGTTTAAATTGTGCACAATGCTTTTGTGTTTTTAACCTTCGATTCGGAGAGACAAATTGTTTTTTCGGAGTTTAGACACTACAGAGTTTCCGAATACACTACACTACCCAGAATCCCCAGCTATCGTTTGGGACTACAACATCCGCCTTGCTTTACAAACCCCGTGATTAGCCCTCAAGCTCTGTGATTGGATATTGGAGTGGCAGTGCGACAAGGTTACGCTGTCAAACAGCTCTTTGAAATGGAATGGAACCACGCCAGACTATCCAAAACTGGACTTGGACGGGTCCAGCCCGGCCCTCCCCCCCCCAGAACTACACATGCTGGCTATTGTGTGTTTCGCAACATGTTCTATGGCACGTCTCTACTGGGAAATGTAGTTTTAAAAGACGTTTTCGTATTTCCCACAATTAGAAGTTGCCAGTATTAAACTGTATACATCCCTGGAGGTTTAGGGGATACGAAACACATTGGTGTTATCAAATTTAAAACATATAATTAATACATGGGTGAAAATTGCTTGTGTCCATAATGGGCAGCATTAATACCACATGACAGCTGGTCTTATGTCTGTGACCCCTCCTGTTGTTAATTGATAAGCCTGAAACATGCACTTGTCAAGGTTCAGATGCACATTTAGCAAATATGGCAGTAGCATCGATCATCTTAAGATAAGATACTTTATTGATCCCAAGTTGGGAAATGTTTTTGTTACAGCAGCATATACTACTTTGTTCTACTCCACTACAATTCAGAGGTTAACCTGGTATTTTTACTCTACTACATTTATTTGTGTTACTTTGCAGATTCTGATTAATGATGTGAAATATAAACAACCCTTAAATCAGACTTTAGTTACACCTGAGTAAAATTCAGCCTTATCAGTTTGTCTGTTTTGCACATCCTGTTTTACTGTAGAGATCACTACAGTATCTTCTAGATATTTTCCATTCTATATTTCTATCATTGACCCCTATTTTGTATGTAGGCTACTCTTAATATGTAAATGTTTTCATCAAATATAACAACAACTAAATTCAATAACGTGCTTTAACCACTAGGAGGTGCGGTTTAGACCAGTGGTCTAGTTAATAAAATATAATAATATCGTACATAATGACTATAAACTGTATTGTGAAATTAAAACAGAACGTTAAAGGAAAATACAGTTTCAGTCTCTCGATGTGAAGCTTATGCATTGTACCATGAACCTGTATAAACCTGTAACAGTCAACTGCATGAGGAGTTGGAAAGGTCGTTCAGAAAATCAGTAATATCTTTAAAAACTACAAAAAAGTCCCTTTCTATCAGCTGTGCACCGTTATGGTGTAAACACAGCCTATCTACTAATTGGATCAAATATAAAAGTCAGCCGAATTAGTGTTGATACTGCAAGGAGACGTATTGTGTGAAAATAAATGGAAGATGTTGTTTAATTGTTGATATATTTATGGTCCACGTCACGTATTCAGTTTTGGCGGCATCTCTTCCAGTTTGTCAAAAGGTCTTCTGATCAGGGCTCTATAAATACATATCTAGGGCAGATATGTAATATTTAATGCAGCCGAACCGTGTATTGCAATGCCGTTATGTGATGACTTTCAAAGAGAAAAGCAAGCACACTCGGAATAAAGTATTATTATTATTTTTTTAATGTTTTCCGATTTCATATCACATAAACACCATATCCCGACGTGCATTTGATCAAAACCTCTGAAAACAGAAATGTGTCTCAGAATCGAAAGAGAAAAACCTATGGGAAAAACACAAAAGCATTGTACACAATTTAAACCAATTAATGTCGTATAATTAACTAGGATAAACTGATGTTTTTTTAGTGGATGTGTAGTGCAGATATCACTGTTAAATCATTTGATCATTGGTTTTATTATGAAAACGGCGAGACCGGAAATACTGTTTTCAACCCGTAACTTTACATGGAAGCTTGCCGCATATACACGTTGTCCTGACGAAACCTCAAATCATCTTCGTAATATCTATCAAACTATAGATCCTACATATCGACTGGACGCGGATTCTAAAAGTACAATATATACTTCTCGCTAGAAATCTAATCATAAAGCGTTTTAATGGCCAAACTATCCTACAATTTAGGATTTTACAGAGAGGGTTATTTGTGAATAAACAACCCTCTGTAACGTTTGCATTGAACGGGAGCACAAGAGGCCGACAATTTTCAAACGTAATTATAGGTCGTATTAAGTGCTTGAACAAACGACATATTTGGTCGTAATAAGGGCTTAAACAATCGACCCATTTGGTCGTATGAGTTGGAGGACATGTTGGTTTCTTTGCTTATCAAAACTTACTTCAAAGCATGTATACATTATGTTGATCTAATATGTTCATCTTATGAGATCTTTGTACAGACGACTTCAATTCTAATTATTTAACATTTTAGCCAAAAGGCCAGAAACATTTCTCAACAAGTGGAGGAGACTAGCTAAGAGTGTGAATAGTATTGTGACTCCCACTTGATGATAATGTTGACCTTTAACAGCTGAATGTGTTGTTGCCAACATAACACATCAGCTTTCTAACGTTAGTTGTGAAGTAAAAAGTCGTTTTTATACTCAAATTTCTCAGCATTGTTCGGAGATTAGTCAATAATCCAAAAGGTAATCTGGCGTAATAAAAGTAGCTTTTAAAGCATCTCTTTCTTATGATAGATAAAGCAATTCTGCAATTACTTACCTTAAAGTGCCATGCATGTGTAACTAAAAGGTAATCGTACGTATCAGTTCTAAACTACAATCTTTCCTCTGTCAAATACAGTTTGAATAACTTAAGGCCCGGACACACCAAGCCGATTTTGGCCGCTGATGAGCGTCGACACGCCCTACTCAGATTGGTGTGTCCCGCACCGTTGTGTCTTGTCAGCCGTGCCGAAGCCTTTTCGGCCGAAAACCCACTGATTCAACTCATGATGTCGAATTAGTGGGCAGTAGGCAAAATAAATCACTCTGATTGGCTGTTAGCTTAGCGAATCAGTGCATGAGAAGCGAAACGGAAGTGAGGGACCCAAACAAACTATTACGAAGGCAAATCTGAGATTTCATTGATCTCCAGCTCTCGACTCAGTTTCGGGAAAGCCCCGTGAGCTTCTCGCTGTAGAGTGAAAATGGAACGCACACTATTTGTTGTTTGTTTGTATCACGCAGTCTGTTCTTCTTCTCTCGGTTATCACGCAGTCTGTCTTCCGGTTGTTGCCTCTTTTGAATGACGAAGACACACTACCGCCGCCTGCTGGTAAGGAGAGGTATTGCCACTCGCGCAGTTCGTACGTGCTTCTTGGCCGTCGGCTGAAGTCTTTGCGGTGTGTTCCAGTGCGACACATGGCCAAGACGCAGAGACGCGAGGCGACGCAACAGTCGGGGTCCGTCTGTGTCAGTTCTTTGGTGTCAGCTTGGTGCGTCCGGGCCTTTATAGACACCAATAACATAAACTAAGATAAATAATATGTTATTTGTGGAAAACATGGGTCATTAAATGGGATTCTGTTAAACGTACAAATGTAAAGCTTCTTTGTGTTGTTCACCCTCCCAACATTTCCTCCAGTGTTTGAGGAGAAGCTTGTTGTGTGTGACTTTATGGCCAGGATCGTCAGGTTGTTTAAAGGACACACACTCTCAGCTGAGGCTGCAGTTCGTGTTTGTGGAGGCCATAAAGTCAATTAGAGCCAGGCCTCAACACACTGTCCCATTTGTTCTACTTCCTCTCCGAGTGATCGATTGCACTGAGGGCAAAGACTTGTGGGTAATATCTTGAGATCTGTTGCAAGGAGTGTTTTTACGAAATCACTACGCTACCTTGCAAGTAAGCAGGATAAAACCTTCAATATCAAAGCATTCTGATTATTTGATAAATGATAATAAATGTCTTTACTTTTCCAATGTAATGTGTTTTTCTTTGTTTAAACTAAATGAGTGTCGGTGTCTTGAAACTACGGAATATGCAGATAAACTTAATTAATAGTAAGAAAAGGACATAAATGTATCTGATAATTTGTTGTAAAGGAAACTGTCCCCTAAATTCTGACTTGCATTAAAACATAACAATGTAGGACTCAAAGACGAAAACTTCTGCAGATGTATCCAAAGTTGGTTAAAGCCCAATGAGACTCCGAAAAATTGCGTCCACATCAAATTGTATTGTAAATTACTTTTCAAGGCAAACACATTTTCCAGATTGCACTTGTTGTTGTCACAAATGTGTTTCTAATTATCATTATTATCATTTGTAGTTATGTTTCTGGCCACTTTTCTCAGAATTTAGCTATACGATACGTACATGGTACACTACGATACGACAGGTACAATGAGATGTATTTACTGACCCCAGAAGGAAATGTATTCTGAACACGAAGATACAAATCAAACACACAACGTTGTACTCGATAAAATACATTAACATATTAACTAGAGCCGGGACTCGATAAAAAAAATTAATCTAATTAATTAGAGGCTTTGTAATTAATTAATCGAAATTAATCGCATTTTTAATCAAATATACATATTTGACCTGAGAACAGTGAGAAGCAGTTTTCACATGGATGTGACTCCAAGTGGTCTACAGTCGAGTGCAATCCAGTGAGCCAGGGAGCTGGTTATTCTCTCAGACGTGGACTTACTTATCCTGGCCCTGAAACCAGTCATCTGGTTGAGTGTGGGTTGGGTCAGGGTGTGGTTCCTTGCACTCGGAGTCGGGCTAACGTCCATGCTAGCTGCTACATGCTTTGCATTTAGGTGATACCTCAGGCTTGATGTGCTGCGGTGATATGCAAATTCTTTTTTGCATAACTTGCACACAACCGTGCTCTTATCGACGCTTCCATCCGTCCGTTTTTTAAAACAAAATGTCCCATCCACGGGGCCGACCAAAGCGGTCTCATCAGCTTGTTCGTTCATGTGTGACTATTGTTCACCGTGGTTTGTTGTTGTTTGAAGTCCCATGCTGAAGTCATGAACGTTAGTTGGTGCTCCAGTATAATCGGTACGCCTGAAACTCATCCAGTGAGAAACGTTCCGCTGTGCAAAAATAAGTGCGATTAAAGTGCGATTAAAATGCGTACATTTTTGTGTAATTAATTAATCTTAATTGACGCGTTAAAGTCCCGGCCCTAATATTAACACATGACTTTTATACATTTACAAAGTTTCACATACACAGACACATCGACTGGCAATGGAGACCTATTGCGCAACACTCATGACCAAAATATGCATTACAGAACACTGAGTGTTGAGAAGCTTAATGGACAAAGGCCCTTTAATCTCTGCTTGAATCAACACAAACAGATCTGCCTTTAGCTGCTTAACGCTCAACTATACGGAGAGTGTCGAGTGACTTTTTAGAGCTTTTTCTCTTGAACCGCTGCCTGTTGTTGCCGATCTAAAACAGTAGAAGTTGTAAACATGAGGGCAACAATAAGCTGTGAGCGTAAAGCCGAGGGGAGCAGCAGATTCAGGTGATAATACTCGAGTAGCGCCCCCTTCGCACCGACATTGTTTCCACATTGTCATTTGTCTGTTGTAGCAACTGCTGTGATGCTCCAACACAATACGTATGGGTAAGTGCTGTTCGAAGGCAATATTTCCCAACATTTTCTCATAAAAAAGATATCTGGTTTTGCACTCTGTGTTGTCATTTGATACGACAGAGCAGCGATTTAACAGATTCCCTTTAAAAAACCTTTTTCTGCATCTGCATGATCGTTCTTTCCGGCTATAAATCTGACGTGTCCTGCTGCGCCGACGCTCAAAGATGGAGATTGAGAAAGGACCAAAACTGTGCTGATGTTTCAAAAGATGGGCCCTGGTCAAGGCTGCCGACAACACGAGGTTGTTGGGGGTTTGATCTGCAGTGACCTTGCAACAAATGGCTCAATTATCCTTGGTACCAGCAGACTGCATGCATTCTTTGGTTAACCCCTTGCTGTCACACACAGTCACACACACGCTCACTCAAGTGTGCACTGGCCAAGGAGTTCAGAGGTCAGTGCACTCTGAACAGAGCCTCTTAACTTCTCTTCTCTGTCTTCCTCGCGGACTAATTTGGTGACTTAATGATGAATGCCCTGCAGCAGGAGAAGGCCTGCAGGAGGTTATACGAGGGTTAGTTGAAGAAGTCGTGTGCAGTAAACATTCTCATAAATGCCAGGTAAAGTGTATTAAAGTCATAAAATGCGTCGTAAAGAATCTTTGCAGTTAAAAACGTGGGATTAAACAAGGAGCTCTTTATTCCGTAGGAGCTGTTTCTTGTTCTATGACAGTCAAGCATTGTGGTGTGTGTGTGTGTGTGTGTGTGTGTGTGTGTGTGTGTGTGTGTGTGTGTGTGTGTGTGTGTGTGTGTGTGTGTGTGTGTGTGTGTGTGTGGTGTGTGTGTGTGTGTGGTGTGTGTGTGTGTGTGTTGTGTGTGTGGACTAGCATTACTATACTTGTGGGGTCCTACATCTGTTTACATAGTCACGTGTGGGGACTCGCCTCCCTTATGGGGACAAATTGGAGGTCCCCATGAGGGGAATCATTCATTTAGGGTGAAGACTTGGTTAGGGTTAAGGTTAAGGGTAAGGGTTAGGTTAAGGGTAAGGGTAAGGGTTAGGCAAGTGCTGGTTATGGTTAAGGTTAGGATAAGTCTCTAGGAAATGCATGTAAGTCAATGTAATGTCCCCTGAAGTGATGTATACATGGTGTGTGTGTGTGTGTGTGTGTGTGTGTGTGTGTGTGTGTGTGTGTGTGTGTGTGTGTGTGTGTGTGTGTGTGTGTGTGTGTGTTCAAATCCAAATCTGTTTCATGAGACTTACAGCCTTTAAATAAAACCACAGCCACATTATAAAGTCCCACATACTGTTAGCAGAGTGTGTGAGAGGGAATGTGAAATGAAAATCAATCACAAATGTTTTTAATGTTAAAAATCCCTCCCAGTCTTTTCCTGGAAACGTTGTTCACAGCGTTTTCCTCCAGCATGAGATCGTTCTTGGTCGCTGCAGAATTTTGTCACACATTTAGCTGCAATAAACACCACAGATTGTTTTCTGCGAAGTTTGTAATGCATTTAAGATTATCCTCCTGTTGCATGTATTGCACATTGCTTAGGGGGATCAACTAAGTGCTTAAAATGCAAATGTGAAAAACATCATTCTGAACAATTTGCATAAGAAGGAAAACAATCTTAAGTACGAACTATGCAACCGGGAAACTGAGATTAATCTGCTTCATTATCTCAGAGGTGAACGGAATGCTGAGAGAAAATGTGTTTGTTGCGAAACAACTCGAGACCATTTGTCAAGACCAAATTAAATCCCTTCCTACTCTCTTTGCAAGAATTATGACTTAATTGGATGTTTATTATGTGCAATGCAATACAACTAGTATTTGTTTTGATTTGTTCCTCTTATAATGTTTCCAAAACGTTAGATGGGAACTATTGTGCTTTTTTTTAAAGGGTTTCCCTTTTCTGTGGTGTAGTCTCAATATGATTGGCTAAGGGGTGGGACATCTCTAAGCGGTTGACCAATCACAACAGAGCCGGCCAGCTAACCAATCAGAGCAGACTGGGTTCTGGTTTCAGACAGAGGGTGAAAAGAGGTGCTGCAGCACAGGTAGTATGAGAAAAATAAAGAGCTTATTGAACATTAAAGGTCACATGTCATGGCCATTTCCACTGATCATAATTCCATTGTTGTGGTCTACTGGAATAGATTTATACTGTACAATTTTCCAAACTCACATTGGTTCCGCATACAGCATCTCTGTAAAGTATGGGTATTCAGCAGTATTCACTCTCCACCAGTGGCGGTTCTAGACCAATTTTACTTGGGGGGCCAGTTATTTTCTGAGGGGGGCACAATACATGCAGGACGAAAAAGAGAACTGCGTATAAGAAAACAATGCAATACAGTTATTGGTATTTGTTTCAGTACACTTATTTATTTCAGATAGATCTTATAGTTATTACTGTTAGCTTCAGCTTAAGTTATAGTGCAATGTTTGCACTAACACATTTAACATTTAAAAAGAAAAAAACAAAAACTTTTCATTGTTAGGGTGCCACAGGGGGGTCAGAGGTCAGTGTTAGGTGGGCACTGGCCCCCCTGGTCCCCCCCTAGAACCGCCCCTGCTCTCCACTAAATGGCTCGTTGCAGCTCTTGCCCCCCCCCCCCCCCTCCCTGTGAGCCCAGTGTGCTCCGATTGGTCGGGACCAGTCGGGACGTTGTGAATCGCGCTGAGCTCCGTGGAGGTGTGGTTTCCTTGTTTAGCGATACACAGCGAAACACAGCCAAACTCACCCTGAGCACACACAAAGTCACAGCCGAAGTCAAAACAATAAGTGGGGCTTGATATCGAGTAAGAAAAAGGTTGATGAACGCTGTGAGAATGGGTCTGCACTGCAGAGAGAATTTCGCCGCGATCCCAACTGTCTGTTATCAGCCTGCAGCCAGGGAGGAGAGATCAGCAGAGCTGCCTGCACTGAGTGTGTGAGGAAGTCCGTGGATTGGTCAATTTGGACCAATCAGCGGGGGCTTAACGTAACGGCTCCGCGGACGTAACGTAACGGCTCCACGGATTGGTCCATTTCGTTCCGGGGACGACATGACATCATGCGTACCCGGAAGAATCAAATGGACAGTGACGTATCTCCAACGAGGCGTTTTGGGGAGGTATTTCCTGTGTTAGAGTTTTACTCGCTACAGGGTGCACTTTGAGGGTTTTGACTCTGCAGACCGTTTACATGCATAAAAACCTTCATAACAACAAGGGGACGGGTACTAACCGGAAAAGCATGACATGTCACCTTTAAAGCATGTAGAGACACTACATACTGATATACACCTGAACAACAGCAGGAGAGGACTCTTTAAAGTAGAGACACTACATACTGATATACACCTGAACAACAGCAGGAGAGGACTCTTTAAAGTAGAGACACTACATACTGACATACACCTGGACATCAGCAGGAGAGGACTCTTTAAAGTAGAGACACTACATACTGATATACACCTGAACATCAGCAGGAGGGGACTCTTTAAAGTAGAGACACTACATACTGATATACACCTGAACATCAGCAGGAGAGGACTCTTTAAAGTAGAGACACTACATACTGATATACACCTGAACATCAGCAGGAGAGGACTCTTTAAAGTAGAGACACTACATACTGATATACACCTGAACATCAGCAGGAGAGGACTCTTTAAAGTAGAGACACTACATACTGACATACACCTGAACATCAGCAGGAGAGGACTCTTTAAAGTAGAGACACTACATACTGATATACACCTGAACATCAGCAGGAGAGGACTCTTTAAAGTAGAGACACTACATACTGATATACACCTGAACATCAGCAGGAGAGGACTCTTTAAAGTAGAGACACTACATACTGACATACACCTGAACATCAGCAGGAGAGGACTCTTTAAAGTAGAGACACTACATACTGATATACACCTGAACATCAGCAGGAGAGGACTCTTTAAAGTAGAGACACTACATACTGATATACACCTGAACATCAGCAGGAGAGGACTCTTTGTAAGTGACGACACATGTCTGGTTTGGCTTTGTCCTGCTGGATGTCTTTTTCTATTACCGACAGATAATTTCACGATTGTTTCAGTGGCGTCTATAACAATTAGTTAAAGTACCCATGAGGCCTGTTGAATGCTCCTTCACCACCTCCCCCTGTAATGTTAATCCTGTCCGAAAAAAAGGCTTTGATCTACCTAAGTCACTTCTGTGCTAAAGCAACGGACAGCAACAGACAACACAACTTGGAAGCAGCTTTAGTTTTGAGGGAATGTGGAACTCTCTCCAATGTTGTCTTGAAATGGTTGTATTTTTCTATGAAAGCCTTGCTCAGTGTGGCTTTGAGTCCCAAGATTCACCCACGAGATTGATTTGACTCTTTGAATGCAGCATGGTTTCTCCATTCCAGCGATAAAAAAGCATTACGATCTACAATAGGAAGACAACAGGGATCTAATGCCTCGAGAAATATACAACTGATCTGAACATTTGCAAGCTGTCCCCCTCTCTTCTATTTATTCCATCTCTCCCTGATACTCCCCCGGGCTCTCCCGCGGAGCGTTCCTCCGATGCATTTCAGAGAAGATTGCCTTGTCAACCTCTTTAAAGGTGGCCATTCACAGCGTGCCACTTCCTTCCCCTCCGCAACCAATATGCAATTATTGCCTAAAGTGGGCTCTCCGGCGCACCAGGTGCTGGAAAATGGTGTGTTTTGTAGGAAATGCTATCCACTCAGGGAACACTGGCATTATGGGCTGTTTATGACAATCTACTGGTATTCCCGGACCCTAGCAGGTCTTAAAAAACACCAGCGTTTAAAAAGCATCTAAAATCACATATAGGTGACTTTGCTCTTTCTCAAAGAACAAAGTGTCGTCCTCCATTTTGTTTCTGAGCTGGAGAAAATGCTGAAAACACACAAAATATTGTTTATGTACAACACAAGCCCACAGCCACCTTTAACAAGCTTTGATGTTTTTATCCAAAGTTGTTTATATTTACCCAAACATGACCCACACGTTTCTGTAAATGTTCCAGCTTTAGCTCCAGTTGAAGTCAAAAGGAAAGAGTGGGTGTCTTTCTGGCTTCAAAGAGGCAGACAGTATTGTTTTCTACTTTCTGTTTGTCAGCAGTTTGTCTGCAAAGATAGGACAGATGGACCTTGAACCAAAAACACAGATGCTGTTGCTGATCTGAAATTCACTTGTTGGTTCCACTTTCTAATAAGGCTTAAAGATGGGGTAGGTACGTTTAGGAAACCGGCTCGAAATACACTTTTTGTTATATTCCATGGAATGCTCTTAACATCCCGATAGCAATGAATATCTGAAGTGCTTTGACAAAAAATCCATAAAAAAACGTCATACCGTAGTACTGTAAAAAGCACGACCAATCATCTGAGCCGGCCCGGCTAAAGTAACTGGATGGCCTACCTGCCTGTCAGCCTTCCATCTGTGCACACACTTATCTCTGCCCTCATTGGTCATGTGCGCGTTCGTGTGTGTTGGAGGAGGGGCTCTGTGAGGAAGTGGCAGATTTTTTCCGGTTGTGTATTTTCAAATTCTAGCGCACTCGAGCTGGTTTCTCCAAAACAACCTACCCCACCTTTAAGTTCTATTTTTTGGGTGTTTTTCCTTTTTATTGATATACCTCAGATTTCACCTTCTAATACCATGCACTTTAGGGTGGCAGGAATACTTATTCAACATTTATTGACGTAGTATCAACATCTTTTAAATAATGAATACTTTCATATTCATTCGATAGACAAAATTCCTCTTCCGGTAAAAGACACTTGATGATAGATAAAGGCTTGGATATATTGTTGTTACAAGAGAGGGCTGAGGGCTTTCCTATTTCCATAAAGTTAAAAAGATATTCACGGATTTGAACTTCAGATCAATAACGGAACAATCGAATAACGCACCATAGTAATAGACTTTATTTCCTCCGAGATGGATAGCTTTTATCTGCTGCCTGAGAAGAGAGACCGTCGACAACATGTAACACCGAAGAGACCTACCGAAATATGAAGAGACATGAAGAAGAGGGGACACATGTTGATGTAGAAGAGACATGAAGAAGAGGGGACACATGTTGATGTAGAAGAGATGTGAAGAAGAGGGGACACATGTTGATGTAGAAGAGACATGAAGAAGAGGGGACACATGTTGATGTAGAAGAGACATGAAGAAGAGGGGACACATGTTGATGTAGAAGAGACATGGAGAAGAGGGGACACATGTTGATGTAGAAGAGACATGAAGAAGAGGGGACACATGTTGATGTAGAAGAGACATGAAGAAGAGGGGACACATGTTCATGTAGAAGAGACATGAAGAAGAGGGGACACATGTTGATGTAGAAGAGGGGACACATGTTGATGTAGAAGAGACGTGAAGAAGAGGGGACACGTGTTGATGTAGAAGAGACATGAAGAAGAGGGGACATGTGTTGATGTAGAAGAGACATGAAGAAGAGGGGACACGTGTTGATGTAGAAGAGACATGAAGAAGAGGGGACACATGTTGATGTAGAAGAGACATGAAGAAGAGGGGACACATGTTCATGTAGAAGAGACATGAAGAAGAGGGGACACATGTTGATGTAGAGGAGACATGAAGAAGAGGGGACACATGTTGATGTAGAAGAGGGGACACATGTTGATGTAGAAGAGACGTGAAGAAGAGGGGACACATGTTGATGTAGAAGAGACATGAATAAGAGGGGACACATGTTGATGTAGAAGAGACATGAAGAAGAGGGGACACATGTTGATGTAGAAGAGACATGAAGAAGAGGGGACACATGTTGATGTAGAAGAGACATGAAGAAGAGGGGACACATGTTCATGTAGAAGAGACATGAAGAAGAGGGGACACATGTTGATGTAGAGGAGACATGAAGAAGAGGGGACACATGTTGATGTAGAAGAGGGGACACATGTTGATGTAGAAGAGACGTGAAGAAGAGGGGACACATGTTGATGTAGAAGAGACATGAATAAGAGGGGACACATGTTGATGTAGAAGAGACATGAAGAAGAGGGGACACATGTTGATGTAGAAGAGACATGAAGAAGAGGGGACACATGTTGATGTAGAAGAGACATGAAGAAGAATGTTATGAATCTGTCATAACGTTCTACTAACAAATTCACTTCCCACATTAATGGCCTTTCAGGGGTTAAAACACACAAATAGGTTTAGAAAAGTACGGCCCAGTCAGGCAGCCCCGCCCATTGAGCTAATGCATATGTTTCTGTACGTGTTAGAACCGCAGTGTTCACGATACAGTATTTATTTTCCTGCTGGATGTGTGGCACCATTGTGGTCCAGCATACTCCAGTCGTTTACATTCTGCTGGCTCTGGAACAATGACTTTCCTTTGTGTCCACTTTGAAACAACAATGATGTGTACAGGCTGGAAGGGCTTTTCTATCGCTTGTTTTTTCTCTTGGACAGTGGCAGCAGCTAGCATCACGGGCATGCTGGGTAATGACACACGGTAGCATTGAGACACGTCTTGTATAAAGATGGCTTCTCGTTAAGTAGTGAGACGCTGAGTTGAAGGGAGCTCGGAGAGTGTCCAGGTGGCGGAGTGTCTGCACGTGATGAGCAGCGGGAGAAAGGCCGACCCAGCTCTGAGTCTAGTGATGGATGTTTCATATTGAGCTCAGCTGGAGCTCAATATGTTTAAGGACATGTTGGTGTAAGCTTCAAGCACGTATGACTGTTACGGAGCTGAATACATCAACGCAAACATGTAAAGGCAGATATTTAGTACTGATAGCACATGAAATGCACATTTGATGATAAGCCGTCAAATGTCATTATGTATGAACTCGGTAAATGTGAATTAAGGGTGCATTGTTTCTGACTGCTCGAAGATAATATGTTCAATTACTGCTGTATCCCCTCTTCTTCATGTCTCTTCTACATCAACATGTGTCCCCTCTTCTTCATGTCTCTTCTACATCAACATGTATCCCCTCTTCTTCATGTCTCTTCTACATCAACATGTGTCCCCTCTTCTTCATGTCTCTTCTACATCAACATGTATCCCCTCTTCTTCATGTCTCTTCTACATCAACATGTGTCCCCTCTTCTTCATGTCTCTTCTACATCAACATGTGTCCCCTCTTCTTCATGTCTCTTCTACATCAACATGTGTCCCCTCTTCTTCATGTCTCTTCTACATCAACATGTGTCCCCTCTTCTTCATGTCTCTTCTACATCAACACGTGTCCCCTCTTCCTCATGTCTCTTCTACATCAACACGTGTCCCCTCTTCCTCATGTCTCTTCTACATCAACACGTGTCCCCTCTTCCTCATGTCTCTTCTACATCAAACACGTGTCCCCTCTTCTCATGTCTCTTCTACATCAACACGTGTCCCCTCTTCTTCATGTCTTTCTTCTACATCAACACGTGTCCCTCTTCTTCATGTCTCTTCTACATCAACACGTGTCCCCTCTTCTTCATGTCTCTTCTACATCAACATGTGTCCCCTCTTCTTCATGTCTCTTCTACATCAAACACGTCTCCACTCTTCTTCATGTCTCTTCTACATCAACATGTGTCCCCTCTTCTTCATGTCTCTTCTACATCAACACGTGTCCCCTCTCCTCATGTCTCTTCTACATCAACATGTGTCCCCTCTCTCATGTCTCTTCTACATCAACATGTGTCCCCTCTTCTTCGTGTCTCTTCTACATCAACACGTGTCCCCTCTTCTTCATGTCTCTTCTACATCAACATGTGTCCCCTCTTCTTCATGTCTCTTCTACATCAACATGTGTCCCCTCTTTCTTCCATGTCTCTTCTACATCAACACGTGTCCCCTCTTCTTCATGTCTCTTCTACATCAACATGTGTCCCCTCTTCTTCATGTCTCTTCTACATCAACATGTGTCCCCTCTTCTTCATGTCTGTTCTACATCAACATGTGTCCCCTCTTCTTCATGTCTCTTCTACATCAACATGTGTCCCCTCTTCTTCATGTCTCTTCTACATCAACATGTGTCCCCTCTTCTTTATGTCTCTTCTACATCAACATGTGTCCCCTCTTCTTCATGTCTCTTCTACATCAACATGTGTCCCCTCTTCTTCATGTCTCTTCTCATCAACATGTGTCCCCTCTTCTTCTTGTCTCTTCTACATCAACATGTGTCCCCTCTTCTTCATGTCTCTTCTACATCAACATGTGTCCCCTCTTCTTCATGTCTCTTCTACATCAACACGTGTCCCCTCTTCTTCATGTCTCTTCTACATCAACACGTGTCCCCTCTTCCTCATGTCTCTTCTACATCAACACGTGTCCCCTCTTCCTCATGTCTCTTCTACATCAACATGTGTCCCCTCTTCTTCATGTCTCTTCTACATCAACACGTGTCCCCTCTTCTTCATGTCTCTTCTACATCAACATGTGTCCCCCTCTTCTTCATGTCTCTTCTACATCAACAGTGTCCCCTCTTCTTCATGTCTCTTCTACATCAACACGTTTCCCCTCTTCCTCATGTCTCTTCTACATCAACACGTGTCCCCTCTTCCTCATGTCTCTTCTACATCAACACGTGTCCCCTCTTCCTCATGTCTCTTCTACATCAACACGTGTCCCCTCTTCTTCATGTCTCTTCTACATCAACACGTGTCCCCTCTTCCTCATGTCTCTTCTACATCAACACGTGTCACCTCTTCCTCATGTCTCTTCTACATCAACACGTGTCCCCTCTTCCTCATGTCTCTTCTACATCAACACGTGTCACCCTCTTCTTCATGGTCTCTTCTACATCAACACGTGTCCCCCTCTTCTTCATGTCTCTTCTACATCAACACGTGTCCCCTCTTCTTCATGTCTCTTCTACATCAACACGTGTCCCCTCTCTTCATCAACACGTGTCCCCTCTTCTTCATGTCTCTTCTACATCAACATGTGTCCCCCTCTTCTTCATGTCTCTTCTACATCAACATGTGTCCCCTCTTCTTCATGTCTCTTCTACATCAACACGTGTCCCCTCTTCTTCATGTCTCTTCTACATCAACACGTGTCCCCTCTTCCTCATGTCTCTTCTACATCAACACGTGTCCCCTCTTCCTCATGTCTCTTCTACATCAACATGTGTCCCCTCTTCTTCATGTCTCTTCTACATCAACACGTGTCCCCTCTTCCTCATGTCTCTTCTACATCAACATGTGTCCCCTCTTCCTCATGTCTCTTCTACATCAACATGTGTCCCCCTCTTCTCATGTCTCCTCTACATCAACATGTGTCCCCATCTTCCTCATGTCTCTTCTACATCAACATGTGTCCCCTCTTCTTCATGTCTCTTCTACAATCAACATGTGTCCCCCTCTTCTTCATGTCTCTTGTACATCAACATGTGTCCCCTCTTCTTCATGGTCTCTCACATCAACATGGGTGCCCCGTCTTCTTCATGTCTCTGTCTACATCAACATGTGTCCCCTCTTCTTCATGTCTCTTCTACATCAACATGTGTCCCCTCTCTTCATGTCTCTTCTCATCAACATGTGTCCCCTCTTCTTCTTGTCTCTTCTACATCAACATGTGTCCCCTCTTCTTCATGTCTCTTCTCTACATCAACATGTGTCCCCTCTTCTTCATGTCTCTTCTACATCAACATGTGTCCCCTCTTCTTCATGTCTCTTCTACATCAACATGTGTCCCTTCTTCTTCATGTCTCTTCTACATCAACATGTGTCCCCCCTTCTTCATGTCTCTTCTACATCAACATGTGTCCCCTCTTCTTCATGTCTCTTCTACATCAACATGTGTCCCTTCTTCTTCATGTCTCTTCTACATCAACATGTGTCCCCTCTTCTTCATGTCTCTTCTACATCAACATGTGTCCCCTCTTCTCCATGTCTCTTCTACATCAACATGTGTCCCCTCTGTGGAAAGAGACTCTGAAAGTTTCAGGAACAAAGATTCTCTCTCTTTTTGATCCAGTTCTATAAAAACCTGTCTGAAAATGAGCTGATCAGATTTTGGCCACTTTGTGATGTCATAACGATGTGTTGTCTTGAGTAACCATTAG
The DNA here is from genome assembly GCF_902827115.2 of Pseudochaenichthys georgianus. Classification (NCBI taxonomy): domain Eukaryota; kingdom Metazoa; phylum Chordata; class Actinopteri; order Perciformes; family Channichthyidae; genus Pseudochaenichthys; species Pseudochaenichthys georgianus. The sequence continues at coordinate 6,631,214 of NC_047512.1, read as the reverse complement.
CCAATCAGCAACCAAGGTAAACCCCCCCCCCCCCCCCTTATCACCTGAATCTCCTCTAGAGCACCATTGTGTTCTTTTTAACCAGATGTCTCTCAGAGGGGCGTGGGGAGGGGCTCCTTGTTTTCATCTAAAGTAACAGACAGAGAATCAGCACTTTGGAAACAGGGTTGAAACAGAGGGGATTATGGGTAATGCTGCAATGATCTGTTTGGTGTTTGGAGCCAATCAGAGACCGGCTCTGTATTTATCTGGGACCTGTAATATATTGATGAAAAACTGTATGATAGGGGACCTTTAAATTCTGCAGGACTATTTACTAACAGTTTGTGTTTTCAATGCTGTGTAAAAAGCAGCACATTTCCAATAAGCAGGATGAAAGACAGCTATCTTGTGAAAACAAAAACAACGCAGGGATTCAATACTACGAACACGAAGTTTCCCAGGTATTTGATGAGTATTTGAATATGATTTTTAAGTTTTGAAGCAGCTGAACATCGTGTTTTTGCTGACCTCTAGTGGTTATAAATCTCGAATTACCTTAATATTTGTAAGCAGCACATCATTAAGTTGAATGAGGCTTTTGAGACAGGATAGTGCCAATTACATTGAATTAAATGGAGTTGATTTAATTTCACTTAAGGTAAACAGCTAAGGAGATGAGGCATAATGGCATTAAGGACAGCCAGCAATGCAAGGCATCATTGTGGCAAGGAGATGGTGTATACATGTTGTATTCATTTACATATTCACATCAATATTATTTTTTTTGTTTTACTATTTAATTGTATTAATTTTGTTGATGAATTTCTTTATTTTAATTTTGTATTCATTTTTTACTTAAGATTTATTTTTGATGCTTTGGTAAAAATGTAATCTGAAACTTCCATGTCAATAAAACAATTGAATTTTGTTGTATTTTATTACAAAGCAATAACTTAAGATCCTCACTTCCTGTTTCTGGACAGTCTGGGGGATTTCAGAGCTTAGAATACAATCTACGGGCGTTTTCTCTAGTCAGTTTAAATAAAGACTGTTATATATTTTCTCTTAAGTGTTTTTGCATTTTAGATGCTTTCTCCCTCTTCCATTTGTCTCCTTCTTTCTCAGCCTTAGAATATTGCCAAATACATCGTTTTTATATTCTAGTTAAAGCTAGGTTTCAACACGGAGCAGTTTGGATCTGCTCTGATGGAAACTGATCTGAGAATCGGAAGTCAGACTCAGCGCTCGCAGTTCCTCTCACCATCTGCTGATGTATTCTGGAGACCTGTGGGTGATATGTATCAGATGTGTGTGTGCGAGCGTTCATGTGATTTCTGTGTGTGTTGAGCGTGAGTGTGTGTGTGTGTGCAGGAAAGTGAAATCGGGGCATATGGCCTGTGAACCTTATATCAGAGGAGAGGGGGGGGGGGGTGAGGAGTGATGGTGAGGCTGTTAAAATGCTCATGATCATTAATAAGCTTCTGAAGCAGAGGATCCACATCTTCTTCACGTCTTTCCCGCCCTCGTTTTACATTTTAGAACTGATCCTTGAAACACTCATTCCCAACCATATTCTTTTTTGTAAAAAAAAATAAAATCATAAAATCACTAGAGAGACTTTGGCTGCGAGGGAGTGTGGTCGTCTTTCAAACAGAAGGTTGTTGGTTCGATCGCAGGCCATGCAGTCAACATGTCGATGTATCCTTGGGCTACGGTGTGTTAATGTGTGTGTGAGTGTTTGCTTCCTAGAGAAGGTGAAAGGATGAATGATGTCATGTACTGTAGTATGTAAAGCGCTTTGAGGGGTCGTAGAGACAGGATAAAGCGCTATATAAGTACAGTTCAATTAACATTATATATTTTTTTTTTAAATCAATAAGCCATAGTGAAAAGAAGGTTAATAGATTAGTGTGCACAATGAGAATTATACAGTACAATTGGTATTTCATAGCCACATTGTCACTGTCTCTGAGCAATAATCTGGTCAATTTCATCATTCATATTACTAATAATACTTACTTATTTTATTGTACATATTTTTAAACGTTTGTATAATTTCATACGGATGCAGATACAAGCGGCCGAGATGGGTTTTCTCCGCCGGGTGGCTGGTGTCTCCCTTAGGGATAAGGTGAGAAGTTCGGTCATCCGGGAGGGACTCGGAGTTGAGCCGCTCCTCCTTCGCGTCGAAAGGAGCCAGTTGAGGTGGTTCGGGCACCTAGTTAGGATGCCACCTGGGCGCCTCCCTAGGGAGGTGTTCCAGGCACGTCCAGCTGGGAAGAGACCAAGGGGTAGACCTAGGACCAGGTGGAGGGACTATATCTCTTCGCTGGCCTGGGAGCGCCTTGGGACCCCCCAGTCAGAGCTGCTTGATGAGGGAAAAGGAAGTTTGGGGCTCTCTGCTGGAACTGCTACCCCGAGACCCGACCACGGATAAGCGGGAGAAGAAGGATGGATGGATGGATAATTTCATAAAATACAGTACAATGCACACATGTTTATGTATTATTCCTTATGTGATCCTGAATATTTGTTTCTATTTTATTATTTGTATTTCTATTTGACATTTTTGCTTTGATGTCCTATTTTTATATCCACTATTACATTTTTATATTAAATTGGAGCAATTGTCACAAAACTCATTTGCACCCCGAGACTAATACAATATTTTGATTCTGATTCTATACAACGGACTTGAAGTGAGTGACAGCAGAGAAGACATTAAACAATGAGATTTAAGATCTGCGAAGCCACTTTTCATGCAGAATAAATCATCTGCACTTTGAAGTGAATAATGCGACTGGTACCCAACTTCTAATTCAACAAATAAATCAATGCTTCTCGATTGCTGTAATTTCTGAGAGAAAAACTCTTATCTAAAACCTAAAAAAAGAATCAATATTTATAGTTATTTTGTTCGCAAAGCTTATTTGTCATCCTTCTGCCTGTCAGTTGGACCTTTGTTCAGATTACTTTGTGGAAATATGGCTTTAGTGTTTAGAGAATGCCATAACTCAGAAAGGACGGCAATAAAGACTTTCTTTCTGTCGATGTTTCATAAACTGGAGAATTGTGCCAAAAAGCTTTGTCAAATCAAACAACAGAAAGTTAATCAAAACTGGGTTTTGTTGTACTCAATTGCAAGAGTGGATTATATGAATCAATACTTATTCATGTGATGAGTCACAATTCAAACAGTATTTGGATGAAAACAAATGTAAGCAAAGAGAAAAAAGACAAACATTAAAGGAAAAGGAAATACAAAAAACGATAATACATTTTCAATGATGGTTTCCAACAATTGATACTTCAGTGCCTAAGTTAAACACATGTAATTAAAGCTCCTAAGTTGTCCCTGCCATTTACACAAACACATAACATAACTGTGTTTGGTTGAAGGAAACTAAAGCACATATTATCCATAGCCGACACCAACCTCAGAATGATTATGGAGCCTCAAAAACAGATGAACTCATACATTATGTTTTGAGCATATATGTTGGATTTATATATTTACCTGAACGTGGAACAGTATTTTTCATATTTGGTATATATTTCGTATAATGTGTGCGTTTGTTTCCTCTTGTTACATACATTAAGTCTTATCAAAATAAAGTTATTTCTTGACAGGAAATACATGTGTTAGGTTTAACCAACAAAACCACATTCAGTAGGTTTGGTTTGGGATAAGTGGAGATTGGCGTTAGGGTTAGGGTTAGGGTTAGGGTTAGGGTTAGTACACAGCCTCCACAGCACCTTATGGTTCACTGTGTAATTGATTATATTGGGGTATACAGAAATGAGTGAGTATATCTGTGCACAGGGAATGAGAACAGCCTGAATACGACCAATGAAAAACCCCAAACAAGAACCGTTCAAATGTTAGGGCTGAGATGAATTCATGTTGTTTTTTTCTTTCTAGTTTCACTCTGTCACATGAGCACAGAGTGAGAGGTCATCTGACTGGAGGAGTCCTCCATCACAATCCTGAATAGTGATCCAACACAAATGAAGCCAATGTTTTTTTCCAGCACTCAGAGGCATTTGAATTATGCGTGACGGCTCATAAGGCGTCTATTGTCCGACTGCAGCTTGAAAGACGTCAGCATTACAGTGATCAGCGGTCACCATCTGTGATGCTGCGAGAAGAAGGGAAAAGCAAATGGGAGTTGCCCAAAACACAGCGATAGAAAGATACATTATGAATCTCCATCTTAGCGACATGGCAAATGCTACATTTCAAGCTGAACCACGGCAACCCAGCCACTCTCTCGTAGTAAAACCATACAATGGATGAACCTTTAGTCATGGTCCATTCAGCCAACCTAGATGTGTGTATGTACTCTCATCTGTCAACAGTCTTGGCTCCATAAAACTATAGTGTGAGTAATGTTCAACAGGCATACAGTCCAGGAAGGCTGCTTGTTTGTGTGCCCTCGAGGAAACACACACTTGGTGCTGGTCAGTGGTCAGAACACTATGTAAACATAACTTTTGTTTGTTTACAAGAAAACTCCACAGGGCGCCATCACGGCGATTGTGGTCCGGGTTAAAAGAAACCGATGACTGCTGGAAGGCGAGGGGATGCAAACTGTGGTCTTCAGTGTAAAACTCACATGCTTTGTGCATCCCATAAATCACTGCAACCTCCTGCGGTGATATGACAGACAGGCTGTTTCTGCCTTTGTTTATCAAAGTCATTCGAAATAAGCACTTGAAGCCGTTCAGGACGTTCAAGAAAGTTGATATGCTTTGATGATGTTTGAACAATGGTTCAATGCACTTGTTGTAAGTGGCTTTGGACAAAAGCTTCGGCTAAATAAATGTAATGTCTACATTTGCAAAACGTACACATTTCTGTGAATAATGTTGTTGTTGTTTTGACGGCAGCTGACCTTGCGCGTTCACTTGTGCAGTCGTAAATTATGGGCTGCACATGATGTGTTGGCAGTCCCCTGAAGACAGGAGCTGAATACATGTTGTGTCACACTGAACCTCACATCGCTATGCAGACACATACAGAATGTTTGTGTATAACTACCAAGGTTTGCCTTCTGTGGCTTGAGGAATGGTTTAGAGCAGGGTTTCCCAACCTCTTTTCCCAAGAGCCCCCCCAAATGACTTCTGTTGGAAGTTGCGCCCCCCCCCCCCCAGGATGAAAGCGTAATTAAGGAGCACTATTGGAGTGACTTTGATGGTTATTGGACTCAGGATTAATTTATGGCACAAGTGGAAACAATTCACAAAGGGATTAAGCTGTTTAAAACACATGCTCAAAGTAAGCCGGATTTTGCCGATGTGTTTATGTGGATTCAAAAGTCGTAAATAATCTACAAAATGGAGGAGACCGATCTGATCGGAACAACTGTGACAAATAATCCAACTGAAACCGGCATGGACGATGACTATGTTTTAAAAATGCGCTTATCGAGAAAAGCCTGGTTTGGACACTTTACGGGCAGAAGAAACATTTCTATTAAAGACATAATTATACATTTCTGTCTTTTTATGCCTTTAACAGCTACTAACTAACGCATTTAATTTACAATTACAAAAAATGTACAATTACAACAAATAATTGATTAATTAGTTGTAATACAAATGTGTTAGTTAACAGCTACTAACTAACACATTTGTATTAAAACTAATTAATCAATTATTTTTTATATTTTATTGTAATGTAGAGACAAGGCTTTTAGTGACAATTATGTATTGCGTTATATGTAAAAAAAAAAAAAAAAAGTCTAAATATGATATTTGGCCTCAAATCATCTGAGGCCTGGCGCCCCCCCTGCGATCTTTGGCGCCCCCCAGGTTGGGAATCACTGGTTTAGAGTATTGGGTTTGCATTTGTTAATGAGGGACCTAGTTTAAATATTGAACATATTATTTGTAGTTTGTACAGTAAACCGCAGATAAAACCCTAGATTCAAAAACATCTAGGTTCACCATCTGCTGTGATTTTGATCTACAAGCTTTGGATATTCATAACACTTGACTGAAGCTGATTATTGCATAAAGAGCTGGATTCCATGTGTGGAATCAAAATGCGTGCGGTCACGACTTTGTGTGGCTTTTTGGATGTAAAATATTGTAAATATCTCAGAAAGGTTTTATAATTTGTTCTTCTCTTCACAAAAACAAAACTGTCACTGGTTTACTCGAGCGTCATATTTCACACGACAGTCTTTGTGCTGGTCTGTTTGCTGTGGGTTGCCATTAATCAGTCTGTCCTCCAACATTTGGACAGGAGAGTGTTGGTAGAGAACATTATGGTGGCATAACTTCGTGATTGACAGATAAAAATGCAGAGGAGTGTTTTGGTGACAAGAAAGAGGTGTTCAAAGTGAAAAAGGAGGAATAAACACGTGAAAAACTGTCAGCCCCACCAACATGCACACACTCATGAAGGCTTTACACAATGAGACACACACAGACGGACTGTCTGCTGTGACAACAAACAGAGCGCTGCGTGCGGAGTCAGGAGACGTCTCGAAAAACAGCTGTCTTTGTGTGAAAACACTCTCCTGCTGTTTGTGCAATCAGGTCATTTTCCAACTCCGGAAACACGTGCAGAGAGCCGTGAACTGCCAGATAACATCTCCATCCTCTGCGGAGTCTTTTAAAGTCCTGACAACTCACTGTGCAATCTGGCCAAAACTAATATGCTAAACCCACACAGTTGTGATACATGGGCTTCATTTTTTACATCAGGTTGCAACCATAGACTGTATATATAAATGGACGTAGGGTGACGTCACCCATAGGATTCTGCAGAGTTGCCGAGAAGCCCTTAGCAGAGCCGTATAATAGAAGAGTTACGACATCTCCGTTCACTCCAATGGACCAGTTCTTTACAGCAATGGCGTATCGTGGAGCCTCTCAATAGTTCCCCGGAAGTTAGCTTGCCGCTAACTTCCGGGGAACTATTGAGAGGATCTGCGGCTAGCAGTCTATGGTTGCAGCATAATAGACCATTCGTGATGGACTTTTAAAGGTAAGAAGACGTTTAAAGATTTATATTGCGGATATTATCAGAACATCTGAATCGAATTATCCCACTTAACGCTTAACACTTGTCTATTTCGTTTTAACCTTTATATATACAGTCTATGATTCTAACTTGGAGGCTACGATTAGCATCGTTAGCACCGATGTAGCTACCACTCGCTTACACGCTAACCCAAGCCATAACATTCATTACGTAGCTGATTAAAATCATTAACACATAAATAAGTACTCGATTTTCACTTACCGCAAAACCGCATGCATGCACCGTCTGTTTTAACCGCAGAGCGAGTCGCAATAGTCCGATATATAAGCATGAAGAACAAACAACCACGGCCGGCTTCAAGTTGTGTTTCCTGGATGAGCTGAGCAGGCAGAGTCCCTGTAGCTAGCTTCACGGAGCAGCTAGCAGAGAGACAAGAAGCTAGCAGCGGCAGGCACTGGACAGAGCCGTCACTCAATGTGACCACGCCCTAATTTATGCAAAAACGTTAAGACCTAATATAAATAAAAGGGTCGCGTTAGAAAACAATTCACTCACAGATCCATAATCATGAAGGTGGAATCTAACTTTATTCATAATAATATCTATTGCATCCATGGGTAGAAACATGTTTTTGTTTTTGTATGCTGTAAAGTTGGGCATTTTAACATGGGGGTCTATGGGAATTGCTCCTTTCTGCAGCCAGTCCCTATCGGCCAATATATGAACTGCAGTGTGTGGCACTTCCGTATTGGCGTCCCGGCTCTTCCCCAGAGTTTGCCGCTTGGTTGCCGGCAGGAGACAGCGATGCATTTTCTTAAAAAACATTTATTTAACACAGCGCACTTAAGAACAAAGACATTCTTGTTTACAGAAATGGCCTGTCAGAGTAGCTGCAAGGAGACGGAGGCTCATAGAAAACACAGCAGGGTGAAGCTCAGCCTTCTGCTGTCAGACACACATCCACTCCGCAGTTTGAAGGTAGAGGGTTGCTCAAGGGCAGCTGGGGAGTGGATCTCACTGCAGGGTCCAAACTAGTGACTTTACAAGTGGTTTGGTTCATAAGTGTGTTTCACTGACTTTTCATTTTAAACAAGTTATTATGAAAAGTAAACAACATCTCACAATACAACAATGAAATGTATTCAACATTGGTTATAATGTTTGTAAAAGGTAACAAAGGGCAACATAAAATACATATTTCAATATGAGGATTTCATAATTTACAAACAAAGTAATTCATGAAAGAGGAAATTGTGTTTTTGATAGAGATACAGTATTCTGAACAGTTGACTGTTTTTGTTCATTTTAAACTAATGTGCGTGTGTTAACATGCTGCTGTGTCAAAAAAGAAAATCCCATATTTGGATCAGAAAAGTAAATCTAATATAATCTCATCTAACTTGCTGTCAGATTCATATTTACAGAGACGTTTAACATATTTAAAATCATGATATACAAATTGGTTTTCGTGAAAATTATGTGTGCATGGCAGGCACTTTAGGAAAAGATTATAAAGGAAAAAGTGAGCATTTACTCAACCAAACTCTGCACAAATGTTGGATGTGAAAAGTTTGAATTACGGCCCGTCCACACGGCGGCGTGCGTTGAAGCTTTAACGCTTCTGCCCATTCACTTTGAATGGGATGACGTCACGCTTTGCCCAACTGCATTGTGGTCACGTCGCTTCGCTTTACTCGCCTCAAAAGTTGAGCAATGTTCCACTTTTGAAGCTTCGGCGGAAGCGTCAGCCAATCAAATCATATGCCAGTACAAGCTCTAGCCAATCAAACCGCGTGCTTGTGTGTCCGGGGCGGGAGAATCATATGATTGGTTGTTGGTCGAGTTTCAAACACGCCCGCCGGCAAGCTTCAACGCACGCCGCGGTGTGGACGCTGCGTTAGTGTCTTACATAAAGGACAGACTTCCTCCTCCATTGCTCCAAAGCGACGCAGGTTCTGGTCCAGGCTCTCGTCACCTCACGCCTAGACTACTGCAACTCCCTCCTGGCTGGTCCACCCGCATGTGCCATCCGACCTCTGCAGCTCATCCAGAATGCAGCGGCTCGTCTGGTCTTCAACCTTCCTAAATGTTCCCACACCACGCCGCTCCTCCGCTCCCTCCACTGGCTTCCGGTAACTGCTAGAATTCACTTCAAGACACTGGTACTTGCGTACCATGCTGCGAATGGATCTGGCCCTTCCTACATCCAGGACATGGTTAAACCGTACACCCCAGCTCGCTGCACTTCGCTCTGCATCAACCAAACGACTCGCTGCACCATCGCTGCGAGGGGGACCCAAGTTCCCATCAGCAAAAACACGTGGTTTGCTATCCTGGCTCCAAAATGGTGGAATGAGCTCCCATTGACATCAGGACGGCAGAAAGCTCACACACCTTCCGGCGCAGACTGAAAACTCATCTCTTTCGACTCCACCTCGAGCGATAGAATTACTAACAAAGAACTGCTAACAGAGCACTTATATACTAATAAAGGACTGGCTTATCTAAAGCCAGTTGAGTAGCACTTGAACTGATTGACTCTTTGAAACCTGATGTTCTTATATGATTCTGTTTTCTTCAAGGTTGTGTCTCCTGGTCGAATGCACTTATTGTAAGTCGCTTTGGATAAAAGCGTCAGCTAAATGCAATGTAATGTAATAATGTAATTGGCACTGATCTTTGGCACATTTTGCTGTAAATCTTGTCGACTCCGAGTCATCTAATATCAGCATTACTCCGAGGATGATGGGTAATTGAACGGAATGATTCCATTTGTTAGACAGGAGAATAAAGACTGACAGAAAACAAATAAACGGAGAAAGCCTTTTCTAGCTAGCAGTGTGATACGATACGATAATACTTTATTGATCAAGTCTGAAATGTGACTTGCATCACAGTAGCTCCATGTGTAACATCAACATGGACACATATCAAGACACAACACATGAAAAACAAACAACAAACATGTAACATAACAGCACGATCACCGAGAGAAAACATGCTCAAAGAGCCTTCAGCGTGCATTTGATCTAGGACTCAGCTCTGTATTTACAGCGAGGATTGACTGGAGCACAAAGCATGCTTCAGTCTGACTTGTGTGCACCAGGTTGTAGACATCTTTAATGCCCCAAAGTACAGGAGCAACATGGCCGGTAGAGAAACCACCCCCTCTCCTCGGCCTCCTGTAGACAGCAAGTCAACTGTGGCATTGGCCTGCTAATGGGAGGGATCACGCATGGCTGTGTAACAAGAACAGGACAAGCTGTCAGTGGTCCTCTGACAGGTGCAGCCTTCCCAGAATGCCTTGCAGCAGAGCGCCGTCGAAGCCCCTAAATCTCCGGCTGCTCTCTGCTGACGGGCCAAACACGTCCATCTCCCACAGACACAAGTAATTAGGTTTTCACCCGGGCCTTACACAGCAAACCAGAGAGCACTCCGCCGCTCTCTCCGGCTCCCACTCTGCCTTTATTCCACTCGAACAACCTCCAGGTAACACGACGAGGAGGGCTGTGAGACGCGAGGGAAACGGGAAGGAAGAAGCTGAGGCAGGAAGCCAGAGAGAGAATGGATGACAATGATGCACAGAATCCCACAGCTAATAATGATTTGTTACAATAACTGCCAAAACATGTCATTGCGCAAACGAGAGTGGGAGTGGAGTTCCTGTCATTCAGTCTGCGCACACATCATCACAGCAGCAGCTACTTATTTACAGAGAGGGCTTTTATAATGGATATGCAGCACTACGTGGCAGATTTAATCAGACTGCTCTGAGTGAGAGCACTTAGAACAATCAGCCAATAATGCTTCTCATTTAAATCAGAAGGGAAGTTAGTTTTCTGGAAAAAAAGTTTGGATATTTTTCCATCTGACATGTGCTTCACCTCAACTGAACCAGTCAGACAGTTATTCGTTACATTTTATGGGAGTGATGAATGAAAAACATGGATTTATTAATGTATTTTTCATATGAACAGTCAGGGATACACACACAATAACATCATGCATGACAGCTGAGGTATTTCAATGTGTATGTCTTCTGGGTTGATAAGTATGTGTATGTCATAGGCAGAGGCGGATTTAGGATTGTAGGAGATCCGGGGCTTAGCCCAGGAGTTGTTGGGCGGGGGTGCAGGGGTAAAGTGCTATTTTTTTTACAAGTGGGGGGTGGACCAAACATCCTTTAGGGGGGTCGTCACCTCCTCTAGGGGGGTCCGGGGGCATGCTCCCCTCGGGAAGAATTTTTTTTAAATATTGAAGTTAAAAGCATCAATCTGGTGCACTTTGAGAGCAACATTAACCCTACCTTAATAATACCTTAAAGGGGACATATCATGCTATATTTGAACAATATATTGTAGGGCCATACCTATATAAAGTATATAAATAGTTTTTCTTTCAAAATACCAAACAGATCCTGCATTTTAGCCATGCCTCATTTTGCTCTATTTGCTCTTTCCAGCGCTGTTTTTGCAGGGGGCTGATTCTGTGAGCTGCACCACGCCCCCCTGCAGGAGAGGGGAGCGTGCTTTTAGATCAGCTGCTGGGCTGCAGCGGGGAGAAAAAGAGATCTCCGTCCTCTGTGTTTTATTCTTATATTATTATTATATAGAGTCGTTATTCATTTGTTTTAAAGCTCAATAAATAACAAAGAAGACCTTTGACCGGCACTTTTCTAATTTTGTCCGGAAGATTTAAACTTTAACGGACATGTTGACCGGCGAAATAAAAATCTAACTGAAACTCTGCCGCACGGTCCCCTCGTTCCTTGGAAGAGCCGGAGAGGAGGGTGTTTGTCATCTGCTGGTGGACTACCGGAGAGAATTACAGCGAGGGAGGGATTGCATTGAATTACAGCAGCGGGAGCAAACGCTTGCCTCGGGGAGGGAGAAAAAGAGCCAGAGCAGAGTATAAACAGAAGGGCAACCATGCGCGGGAAGTCTTCTTCGCTGCTTTTGTGGCAGACTACAGCGCCACTTACAGGCCTGGCATATGTACTACAGCGTCTCCAGCGCAATGGCCGGCCGTGGCCCAACCCCACATTCCCCTGATAGGTGGAGAATTGACCAATAAGCGGAGCACCACTTCTGTGACGTAGAAAATAATTCAAGATCAGTCTGTATCAGATCCGTTGCAGCCCCGTTTTTAGAGATTTGGGTATGGAGGAAAAGAGAGAGGGTTGTGTTTTCTGACACTTGGTGAGTTCCCTGGAACACCGGGGACTAGGGGTGTAACGGTTCACAGAAGTCACGGTTCGGTTCATACCTCGGTTTGGGGGTCACGGTTCGGTACGGTTCGGTACAACAAAAAAAAGCAAACTACTTTTGAACAGTAGTGCAAGTTTCAGTTTAAAAATAAGGAACTCTGACATTTTGAATAATTAACTGTATTAAACAGTTAAAAACAAACCACAAACAGTACCACACACACTCAGATGGCCATAGTATCTATAATGGCTGATGTCAAACAAAAAGGTTTCATCAAGCTGTAAAACTAAAAAGAATGTCTTGAAAATATTACATCATAAATAATAAGAAAGTGTTTCAAGAACGCAAAGTCGTTGAAAAAATATGCCAAAAGCTTCCGTTATTTATTTTGGTCTCTCGGCTTTCATGTCTATTGGCTTCTTAAAAACAGCGGGGATCAGCTGTTGAACTGCTGTTGTCTTTTGCCGGACTCCGGTGATTGGAAAATCTGGGTGATGCCTTCTGATGTGATTTAGCATGTTTGGCGTGTGTTGCCATTAGCATACCGCACCGCTATCGAACAACGCCGACACACCGTCCTCTTCCGATCCACTGCGCATTGCTTATCGTTTTATAGATCTATTCTCATCCACCATCTTTGTTTGTGACGTAAAGAGTGTAAGAGTCACGTTTCTGAATCGGGCACTCTGAGTGGATGCAGTCACAGCCGGATTCAGAGTGTTGCCTGTCAGTTCCGTTGCTATGGTTCCGTTGTTATGTGTACTGAAACGAGAGCCGGTATAATTCCATGTGCGAAAACAAAATAAAAATTGGAATATGTTATTTTAGTGTCTTAAAAGTAGACTGAGGTATGAAGGGTTAACGTTACATCTTAGGATAATTTGTAGTCATGTTCTGTATACATACTAACATATAAGGGTATTGACTTAGTGTGGTTTATCTTTTTGTCACTGCTTTTAATTTAAACTGAGCTGTTGTGTTCATCAGTAAAGTGGAACTTCTGTGTGAACTATTCATGTCTTAAACTGCACTGTAACTTTTTATTCATGTATTTTTTCTTTTAATGTTTCTTTTATTATCTTTTACTGTTTTTAAATGCCTTTGTCTGAATGTCTTTCATTTTTGTAAAGCACCTTGAATTGCCTTGTGTCGAAAGGTGCTATATAAATAAACTTGCCTTGCCTTGGTTACTCCATGTTTACTAGCTATAAGATTAACGTTACAGTACATCACTCTTTTTCACTTCTTACTCAGTCAGCCAGAGTGCAGATATCACCATTAGATTCACAAACCTGAAACATCCATTTCTTCACTGCTGGTGATGACATTGTTGTCAGCTGCTGATACTGCTGCTGCTGCTGCTGCTGCTGCAGCTTGTGGCGCCTGCTTCGATGAAAATAACTTTCTAATATCCATAACTTTATAGGCTATTAGCTTAAAACTCGTCAGGCACTAGGAAGGATCACTTCTTCTTCAGGGCAGGGAAGGCTACGCAGTACGCAGGCTAATGTCCCGCAGCGGCTGCCTCTCTGGTGGACTCCGGTACTGCACATTACTCCCGAGACATTTTCAAAAAAAGAAAAAATATTTTAATTTTTTTTTTAAGTGAAACATCCGGGGCTTTTCAGAAAACATCCGGGGCTTGAGCCCAAGTAGCCACCCCCTAGCGCCGCCTCTGGTCATAGGTACATCAGTTGTTAAATGCATAGAACAAAAACCGACCAATCACAGCGGTGCACATGTTTGGTGTTGAATTGAAGTGCTGTAATCATTATAAAGTAAGCGTGATTGTGGCCCTTTGAAATAAATGAAGTGGTGACCTGATGACACTGACAGATACCATGTAATACATTTTGGCATATCTGTGAAACCACATGTGTTAACCAGGTGGTTCTACAGGATGCTTTTAGACATATCTAACAGACACGTTGACCAATATTTTTGACCTAATTTGCGTTTTTAGTTCTTCCAAATACATGATACAATGTCTGGACAGAAGGGCTGACTTTAATTGAGGTCAAACAAAGATGATTGATGCATGAAACAAAACATTAATCATGCTTTTGTTGAGCTGATGTTTTATTATGGGAAGGGCAGATTTTTGTAGGGAGACAAATACATATTTTGTAATTTAACTTTTTCAGTTGTTTCCGTTGATAATAAAATGAGGCCATGTCTTTCACTTTTACTATTTTTAAAGACATTTATCAGCTTTTTACTGAATTAAAACGTGTACCAGAGGATTTGACACTGACATATTGCTAATGGACCAATCCGCGGAGCACCTCTCACACCAGGATCCCTTGGCTAACTAACAGGGAGTCCCATTGACTTGCATAGAGCTCCCTGAACGCTGGTAATAGACGAGTTGGGATGGTGGAGAAATGCTCTCCGCAGACCCATTCTCACAGCGTTAGAAACCTTTTTCTTTCTCAACATCAAGCCACACTTATTGTTTTTACTTCGGCTGTGAGTGTTTGTGTGCTCAGGATGAGTTTCGCTTGTTCTCGCTGACCCGGAAACCTGTCCGCTCCTCGCAGCAGCAACGAGCCTCGCAACGTCCCGACCAATAAGAGCACTGGGCTCACAGGGAGGGGGGGGGCAGGAGCTCCAACAAGCCGTTTAGGACAGAGAGTGAATACACATACTATGCAGAGATGCTGTGTGAGAAACCAATGTGAGTTTGGAAAATTGCACAATATGAATGTATTTTAGTCGACCTCAACAATGGAATTATGATCCGTAGAAATGGCCATGCCATGGGACCTTTAATGCATTTTAAATTGCCTTGTTGCTTGAAATGTGCTGTACAAAACAAATTGCCTTGACTTACATTGCAATAACCTTTCAGATGTTCTGTTGAAAAAGCAATACTTTTTTTAATTCAAATGCTACTGTTACATGGTCTGCATACAACATAAAACACTAGTTTGAGCATTTAGCTTCATTGAAGCAACAGAACGTTTACTGAGATGTACAATATACATCCTGAATGGCTGTTTATATTCTGACATACGTACTTGGATCGAGAAATCAAGTAATATGTGTGTTCTGCCCTTAAGGCCCTTAACAGGAAGACACACAGCATTTTTCATAAGAATGTTTGTAACACACACACTTACATGCCAGACGTAATGTTTTTGGTTCTGTCGCAAAAAAGGGAAATGATGCACCTCGCTGTGAATCTGGCATTCAGTCCTGGCCTGGAGAATACACACAGCATGTTCCCGCCTCGAAACGGGAACACATTTATCTTGGCACTTACTTCCTGGCTAAAGCAGAACAAGACTTCACTGCATCCTCTAGCTGTCGAGGAGTTTCTGTAATACCACACAAACAATATATTGTTATCTAGCATGGAGCTACACAGTCTGTGTTTGTGTTTTGTTTGTGTGTGTCGGTGTGAAAATGTGAAGGAAGAAAAAAAAAAGTGAGTTGAGGTACTTTTACTTCTGAACTTGTTTTTTGCCATGAAGAAAAAGTTTCAAAACCTTTCCATACACTGAAATTGTGTGAATTAATTTGAATAATGGTGTGATAATGGTCTACACAGTATTGGGTAATGTAGAGGCTACAGTATCCACAGTTGAACTATATTATGTTGTACTGAGTGGAGGTGTTATTTTTCTATTCTGTCCTGTCCATTTATGCACCAGCTCTAGGCACTTCAACATTTCCGTATAATGTCTTGGGAATTCTGCATTTGTATAGTTTAGCCAGCTTTATGATCCTTTACTTGCTAAAGAAACAGTTTTTAAGCATTTTGAATGACCTGTTATTAAGTTGTAACAGATTTGTAGCCGAGGAACTAACTATTTAGATTACCAATATGTGATTACTTTATCCAAAAAAAGAATACTTTAAAATGTACACGATGTTTGGAGCTGTGGAGAGTTGGCTGTATGAGAGTGGTCAGTCTGTTAAAAAAACAAACATTTCTACAATGTTTTTACAATTACTTTCACGGCCTGAACGCTACACACAAATACACACAGCAACACTTAGTGTTAACTAATAATTCCAATGTAAATTATGAAAGCCCTCAATTTGGCGGTAGGTAGCTAGATAGCAAACATTCACAAGCTAGCTTAAAAGAGTAGCTAATTTAAGCACGGTAACTAGGTAATTAGATGGCCAACGGTAACTAGGTAGCCAACGGTAACTAGGTAATTAGATGGCCCACGGTAACTAGGTAAATAGATGGCCAACGGTAACAAGGTAAATAGATGGCCCATGGTAACTAGGTAAATAGATGGCCCATGGTAACTAGGTAAATAGATGGCCCACGGTAACTAGGTAAATAGATGGCCAATGGTAACTAGGTAAATAGATGGCCCACGGTAACTAGGTAAATATATGGCCAACGGTAACTAGGTAAATAGATGGCCCACGGTAACTAGGTAAATAGATGGCCAACGGTAACTAGGTAAATAGATGGCCCACGGTAACTAGGTAAATAGATGGCCAACGGTAACTAGGTAAATAGATGGCCCACGGTAACTAGGTAAATAGATGGCCCACGGTAACTAGGTAAATAGATGGCCCACGGTAACTAGGTAAATAGATGGCCCATGTTAACTAGGTAAATAGATGGCCCACGGTAACTAGGTAAATAGATGGCCAACGGTAACTAGGTAAATAAATGGCCCACGGTAACTAGGTAAATAGATGGCCCACGGAAACTAGGTAAATAGATGGCCCACGGTAACTAGATAGATAGATAGAAAGCAACAAAGCTAGCGTTTGCCAGCTAACTAGAACACTGACAGGTTAATTGAAGTAAGTCTCCAAGTTAATTTAAATGTCAACACTTTGGACCTCTGTCTACCCTTCAGACAGTCAACACCTGTACAAGAGTTTCACACAATAGCTTCCAAGAAGTGAGGATGTATTGGCGGACTGTTGTATGACTGCATGAGTATTAGCAATGAATTTTAAAGCAAGGCAAAAATGCGCTTTGTGTTCAAGACAAACATTTGGCTACAGATAAATTACGGATAAAAGAAAAATACCTTAATAGAGAAAATTAACAGATGCAGATGACGCAATTTAGCTGAAAAGGGCTCACCTGTTGGATGAGTATGAACATGATGAGATAAATATGCTGTAGTCATCTCACTTGGAGGATTTTTTTATTGATATGTTCAGGACTACCATCAAAACACCAAATCATGGAATATGTGCTGGATGAATACAGCTCTAGAGATTTGGAGATCTGCCATGAATCATTGAAGCTGCTCTGGAGCCTCACAGGGGAAACACACCTCACTATGAAACATATTGTTGGTGTTTCCATTAATTTTTCATCCATCTGTTAACTGACAAAAGTACAAGGTCCTCGGAGAGTTCAAAAGTTTAAGAAAATATCTGATTTTACTGTAAGAAACCATTGTATAGCCTTTTGTATATTCTTTAAACTACAGATTCATTAATCATTCGATGAACCTGTTTCTCTTAAATCTTCAACAGTTGACTTTGTGGAGACCTAAAGCTTTTAGAGCAGCAGCCACAAACACCAGAGAGAGAGTGTGTGTGTGTGTGTGTGTGTGTGTGTGTGAGTGTGAGTGTGAGTGTGAGTGTGAGTGTGAGTGTGAGTGTGAGTGTGAGTGTGAGTGTGTGTGTGTGTGTGTGTGTGTGTGTGTGTGTGTGTGTGTGTGTGTGTGTGTGTGTGTGTGTGTGTGTGTGTGTGTGTGGGGGGGGGGGGGGGGGGAAATAATGAGTGGAAAAGGTAGAGGGGGGGCTGAGGACAGATCTGCAGCTGACAGCCTCCATTAGACAGAGCTGGAGCTGCAGACGGGGTTAACTGGTGCAGATCAAACTGATACGGCACACCGGCAGCTGCCTTCTCTTCTCCGTCTGCTCTGTGCACCTCAACCAGGATCTTTACTGGGAGAATATGCATGAGAAGTTGCCATTTTACCATCTGTTTATAATTCAAATGTAGCACATCTCTGTGAAGGTGTTGCTAATTACCCCACTATATTTTCATTAAAGATGTGCACGTTTTCAGCCTGAAACTTCTATGTAATGTGAGGTACTTAAAGGTCACCTATTATGCAAAATCCTCTTCTCCATGTCTCTTCTACATCAACATGTGTCCCCTCTTCTTCATGTCTCTTCCACATCAACATGTGTCCCCTCTTCTTCATATCTCTTCTACATCAACATGTGTCCCCTCTTCTTCATGTCTCTTCTACATCAACATGTGTCCCCTCTTCTTCATGTCTCTTCTACATCAACACGTGTCCCCTCTTCTTCATGTCTCTTCTACATCAACATGTGTCCCCTCTTCTTCATGTCTCTTCTACATCAACATGTGTCCCCTCTTCTTTATGTCTCTTCTACATCAACATGTGTCCCCTCTTCTTCATGTCTCTTCTACATCAACATGTGTCCCCTCTTCTTCATGTCTCTTCTACATCAACATGTGTCCCCTCTTCTTTATGTCTCTTCTACGTCAACATGTGTCCCCTCTTCTTCATGTCTCTTCTACATCACCATGTGTCCCCTCTTCTTCATGTCTCTTCTACATCAACATGTGTCCCCTCTTCTTCATGTCTGTTCTACATCAACATGTGTCCCCTCTTCTCCATGTCTCTTCTACATCAACATGTGTCCCCTCTTCTTCATGTCTCTTCTACATCAACATGTGTCCCCTCTTCTTCATGTCTCTTCTACATCAACATGTGTCCCCTCTTCTACATGTCTCTTCTACATCAACATGTGTCCCCTCTTCTTCATGTCTCTTCTACATCAACATGTGTCCCCTCTTCTTCATGTCTCTTCTTCATCAACATGTGTCCCCTCTTCTCCATGTCTCTTCTACATCAACATGTGTCCCCTCTTCTCCATGTCTCTTCTACATCAACATGTGTCCCCTCTTCTCCATGTCTCTTCTTCATCAACATGTGTCCCCTCTTCTCCATGTCTCTTCTACATCAACATGTGTCCTCTCTTCTTCACGTCTCTTCTACATCAACATGTGTCCCCTCTTCTTCATGTCTCTTCTACATCAACACGTGTCCCCTCTTCTTCATGTCTCTTCTACATCAACACGTGTCCCCTCTTCTTCATGTCTCTTCTACATCAACATGTGTCCCCTCTTCTTCATGTCTCTTCTACGGCAACATGTGTCCCCTCTTCTTCATGTCTCTTCTACATCAACACGTGTCCCCTCTTATTCATGTCTCTTCTACATCAACACGTGTCCCCTCTTCTTCATGTCTCTTCTACATCAACATGTGTCCCCTCTTCTTCATGTCTCTTCTACGGCAACATGTGTCCCCTCTTCTTCATGTCTCTTCTACATCAACACGTGTCCCCTCTTCTTCATGTCTCTTCTCCGTCAACACGTGTCCCCTCTTCTTCATGTCTCTTCTACGTCAACATGTGTCCCCTCTTCTTCATGTCTCTTCTACGTCAACATGTGTCCCCTCTTCTTCATGTCTCTTCTACATCAACATGTGTCCCCTCTTCTTCACGTCTCTTCTACATCAACATGTGTCCCCTCTTCCCTCTTCTTCATGTCTCTCCTACATCAACATGTGTCCCCTCTTCTTCATGTCTCTTCTACGTCAACATGTGTCCCCTCTTCTTCATGTCTCTTCTACGTCAACATGTGTCCGCTCTTCTTCATGTCTCTTCTACGTCAACATGTGTCCCCTCTTCTTCATGTCTCTTCTACATCAACAGTTTCAGGAACAAAGATTCTCTCTCTTTTTGATCCATTTCTATAAAAACCTGTCTGAAAATGAGCTGATCAGATTTTGGCCACTTTATGATGTCATAACGATGTTTTGTCTTGTGTAACCATTAGCCAATCAGCAACCAAGGTACCGAAACAAGGTAACTGAATACAGCATTGCAGACGGGGCCTGTTAAAATATAAAGTTGCTCAGTGGCGTAAAAAGCCTAAATGGCCTGACTCTCGACAACAACTATACCTGAAATAACACTTGGATCTGGGCCCATCGAGCATGTGCACCTTTTAAGTCCCACCTCCAATCCGCTTAGCTTTTCGCAAATGTGACAACATCTAAGGATATTAGCCAACAGAGGTGTTCGTAGTCGATGTTTCCCAATGTAAGTCTTTTTCGGGCTAAACGACATCACGGACTGATACAGTACCAACGTTTGGCCAGGAGGACCAGAAGGGGCCACTACGAAAACATTCTTCCTGGATTTAATTTCTGCTTTTTTAATAAATGAATTATTTAAGCTTTAAACCTGGATGTTGGGCGAGTTCAGTAAGAATACATTATCATGCAGTGTAGGCGGGCGCGTTGAGGCTGTGCCATTAAGCTCCTTAACTCGACACAGACACTCCACCCCAGCATTACATGAACACTGCGTCTACAGTGAAAGAAGAAGGTACCACAATGTCAGCCTTTATCACATCGTGATGTACCAACTTTTCCACCTCAGCCAAGTGTAACACTTTTAGGATTTTTCAGCTTTTCCTAAATTCTGATATTATGTGACAAAAAAAAGTTTCTTTGTCGATGGCTGTTAGCAACAATTCCACGAGGTGCTCTTTTCCTCATCTCTAAACTCATGTTAGACTCCCACTTTTTCTAGTTCTTTTATTTATTCCAAGCAATCTGCCGTTTCTTCTCCTGGGGCTGTTAACTTCAGAGTTGCATCAGTCACATTACCGAGCCATTTGTGCCGAGGTTAGAAGTGAAATGCAGTAACATCGTGAGCAAACCTCGGTTAGGAACTGAGCATGGCGTGTGAGTCATTACCCTTTCATGTCTATTTATGCGGATTGGAATCGGTCTCACCCCGTTCTGTGATCCATATTTTAGAGCTTTAGATAGTATAATTTCAGGCTATGCCGTTTCTATTTCTGAGGCCTCCTCACTCTGAAGGCCCAAAGAGAATACATGAAACTCTGATTGAACTTCTAAAGCAAAGAGGATGGAGGAGGAAAGCAAATTAGAAAATGCAATGTATAGTTTTTCCTTTTACTGTAAAATAGTTTGCAATTGTTGCAGTGATCAACATGGAACTGACTTTTACATCAGACTTGAGCTTCATATTTATTTCCCCAGCTTGCAGCAACACAGTTATTCCAAGATTTACCACCTTGGAATACTTTTCTGCAGCTTTAAGTGAAATATGAGCACATGTGGTGGAATAGACTCCCACACAGTGCAGCGAACAAAGCTCCGTCTTTATACCAAATGCTGCACTGAAGGAAAATGTGTGTCGAAATGAGACGTACAATCCGCAGTGGAGCTCAGCAATATCTCTCTGAGACAAACCTCTGACATCCATCTGTGATTGTTTCCCTGACTGAAGCACTCAGACATGTTTCTCTTTCTGTTCAGACTGAAATGATTCAGAAATGCTAGATTACTGCATGAACTGATGTATCATCGCAAATGAACATCTTTATGGAACCCCAGAGAGGACAACATGAAGTTTTTACGTTATAATGAAATACATCGCCATATACTGTTGTTATTTGAGTCATTGAAATGGAGTGTTAAATAAATAAACATTAACGCTTTATGGTCTTTACCGTAGAAACAGCACAAACATACTCTATGGAAAATACTGGTTATGCTTAAATAATAACGCTGGAAACACTGACATTATATATGTTTAGTTTTGTTCACCGTTGCATGGCGGATTCGTCTGACCTCTTTAATTTTTCAATTCTTAAAAAGGTCAGCCTTGTGATATTTGCACATCTAAAAATGTCTATCTTATATGTATGTTTCCTATTCCTGCAATTTAGATTTGATAAGACAAACGTTATTCATCCCAGATCGGGACCTTTTTACTTAAAGGTCACAGGTCACGGCCATTTCAACTGATCATTACATTACATTACATTGCATTTAGCTGACGCTTTTATCCAAAGCGACTTACAATAAGTACATTCGACCAGGAAGACACAACCTTGAGGAAAACAGAATCATATAAGAACATCAGGTTTCATAGAGCCAATCATTCAAGTGCTACTCAACTGGCTTTAGATAAGCCAGTCCTTTATTAGTATATAAGTGCTCTGTTAGCAGTTCTTTGTTGATCATAATTCCATTGTTGAGGTCTACTAGAATACATTTATATTGTGCAATTCTCCAAACTCACATTGGTTTCTCATACAGCGTCTCTGTATAGTATGTATTCACCGGTATTCACTCTCTGTCCTAAACAGCTTGTTGGAGCTCCTGCCCCCCCTCCCTGTGAGCCCAGTGACACACACAGCCTTGCCGCATCCCGCCGTCTCAGGGAGGAGAATTCGGCGGAGCTGCAGCTGAGAAGAGATTGAGTGTGTGTGTGAGGAAGTCCACGGATTTGTCCATTTGGACCAATGGGTCTATTTGGGTATGGGCACGTCACAGAACCCAGGAAGCAAACAATGGAGAAAGAGAAATGTCCAACGAGGCGTTCTGGGGCAGCACAGACAGGTCTTCTCTGTGTTAGAGTTTTACTCGCTACAGGGCGTACTTTGAGGGTTTGTGACTCTGCAGACCGTTTACATGCAGAAAAACCCTCATAACACAAGGGGACGGGTGATAACCGGAAAAGCGTGACATGGGCCCTTTAACATTAACTTACTTACCCCATTATGTCTATTTCCCTATTTATCTTTTTATGTAAAGTAATGCATGTTGCTTTGTTAGAGGAGCTGAAGACAACACTGAAGCTTTTGTGCATATGTCAAATAACGGCATTTGAATCCTTGGAACGTGTTGAAACAGGTCTTTCATAATGTCTAAAAAGTGTGTTTATCCTTCCCACCACAATGTGTTTTCTTTCTGAAAAGCATCTCTACCACAGCCTTGAAAACTGTCTGCATCAATCAATCAATCAATCAATCAATCAATCAATCAATCAATCAATCAATCAATCAATCAATCAATCAATCAATGTTTATTTATATAGCCCAATATCACAAATGTTACATTTGTCTCAGTGGTCTTCACAGTGTGTACAGAATATCAGTATGACAATACGACACCCTCTGTCCTTAGACCCTCTGTCCTTAGACCCTCTGTCCTTAGACCCTCTGTCCTCAGACCCTCTGTCCTTAGACCCTCACATCGTACAAGGAAACACTTCCGGAGAAAACCCACAGTTTTAAAGGGAACATGGGAGAAACCTCGGGGAGAGCAACAGAGGAGGGATCCCTCTCCCAGGACGGACAGACGTGCAATAGATGCCGTGTGGAAATTGAAAAGATAATACATTTGCAACATAGATAGACCACATGTTTGGAAGTGTATGTGTGTTTACATGTTTTGGTGTACAACTCACAGAGCTGGCCGTATATATGCGGATACGAAGATAAGAGGCCTGATGCTTATTCACTTCCTGGGTCCATATTTAAATATGATGGGATATAACTTGCTCAGTAAAATGTTAGGGAGTATATATCAGGGTATTACAAAAACTGGGAGAGCAAATCAAGTTTGGAAAAAACCTTATTTACAGTGTAACAAAACAGATTGGTAACAAAACCAATAATGGTGAAACAAAAGGTTAAGTGTATATTATATAAACAGGATTTCTTGTGAGCCTAAATACAAATGAATTATTACATATTTTTTAAAAGCGTCCTCTCCCTATTTCCGAATTGTATAACCATGCGGGCCAGTCCATAGTTGATTGCAGGGGAGATAACACATTGCTCTACTTGAAAAAAGAAGGACACTTGAATGAAGTAGCTTCTGAAAACACCCCTCAGGGTTTACAAGAATGGCACAGTCCAATCCTCCAGGCCACTGAAGCAGGTGTGTTTCAGCAGCTCAGCCTTTTGCCAGGTGGACTACACGACACTGACGGGGGTTCGGTTAGCACTTACAAGATGTGTGCACTCAATCTAGCAACATAAAGTTGGTTCCACAAAATGGCTGCATGAATTTGTGATGTCAAGAAATATCAAAATGCTTAACCCTTTAATGCACCTTGTAGTAACAGCTTTCACAACTTTGAAATAAGCACAACCACAAGATAAAGGAAGCAGCTGCAACGTGTAGTCGACTCATGTCTTCATGCACCAAGTGAAAGGCACCGATACGACGTGTTGAGAACAGATACATCCTCTCCACGTTGTGAAACTGGAGTCTGTTGTGATGATTAACATCTCCTCCCTTTCTCCTTCAACCTTGGATTTCGTCCTCGTGTATGTTTTGACTAGAGCGGATCAGATTCTATCTGTAAGGAGACACATCTCTTTCCACATCTGCTAACCTCAAGAATTCAACGGTGGAGCCACTTCTGAAATAACAGTATTTAGCCGAGTTGTAGTCAACACTAGTGATAAAATAGGAAACAGCCAAAAGCTGTGTCACGAAAAGCAAGAGTTTCAAAACATCTAGCTTGATAGGGTTCTCACTTCTCACCATAGCAGAACAACAAGGATGATATTATTTTGCAAACCAAGAAAGCCCAAAGCGAAATTAATAAACGATGTATGTGCATCTTCAACAGAAGCACAATCATTAGTTATATCATACTCTAAACTGCCTGAAATGTAAATCTTACAAAATATATTTTATAAATTGTGTAATTATTATAATTGTTTTATCTTTAAGATGTTCTTTATGCATGCTTCCTAGTTAATATGAAGCTGTCTTTGGCTCTTTTCTTGCTGTAACAAATGCAAATGTCCCCTCTGTGGAACGGATAAAGGTATTCTGATGGATCACTTTCACATCGAGTCATGTTTGTGTCTTTATGTGGAGATTGCAGTTCTTGAGTGATTGGCAGCAGCATCTGTTCACGCTTAGCTGTGCGCAGCTTTTGTTCCAATCAATAATGATTTTCTATCCACACACAGCCCATTGAATGGAAGCACTAAGGTGTCTAATCCTCCGTCCAGATGGTCCGAATGAAAGTGTTCCTCCTCCCACATTCATGTCCACCTTGCAAGATACAATTCATCCAGGATGTCCGTGCCATCTGCAGCGAAAGCTCGGTCAGTGCTGGTGAAACTACTCGTTTACTGATGTGGATAAAAACTAAAGAAGAGGTGGATTTCTATCTGTTCATCCATTCATGCACATTGTTGTTGTTGTTGTTGTTTCACCTAATTTCTACTTTAACCAGGCAGAATAATCTTGAGGCAAGGCTTCTCTCTCTAGAGCAGGGGTGTCAAACTCAATTTCAACTCGGGCCACATTAGCATCATGGTTGCACTCAAAGGGCCAGTTTTATATATAAGACTATATAACATTAATAAATATATCATATATATAAAATAATGCATTATATAACATTATTGCCTCTGCATTGGATTATTGTCAGATAGGGTAACTTCATAATTAACTACGTCTGAAAGCAGAAGTCTAGGGCAAACAATTGCAAGTCTCTTCAGTTCGCATGTCACAAAATGATTTAAAAAGAAAAGCCAAATTCTGGAAAAACAAAAAAAATAAGTGGCATTTTGAAAGAAAGTCTAATTTGAGATGCATTGTGGGACATGTAGTTTATGTGCTTCTGTAAAGCGGCATGTAACCGTATAATAAACATATCATATTCTTTGCAAGTGAGATGTGGGGCCACATGAAATTAAGTCGCGGGCCGGATTTGGCCCCCGGGCCTTGAGTTTGACCCCCCTGCTCTAGAGCTTTTAGGCACATTTTACAGTCTTTGGCAACAGGTGAAACTTGATGGAGTTGACGCTGAGCCAACTGGGACATGCATTTTGAAAGCTTGGGGAAAACATGAGTTAAATATTATTTTGTCAGATTGGAGAAAACAAACTATTGCCTTACTTTAAATGTCCCAATAATCCTTCATGATTCTGAAATCCCACAAGGAGAGTTGGAGGATGAAAACATGGACAAGAACACTGTATGGTAGCAACCTGTTAATCACAGGGTAGCCTTGAAGCATGCGTTGCTGTCTATTTACTCTAAATGCGGGGATTCTCCACAAAATGAACATCATGCTACATTTTAGAAACTTGCTGTTGAGACCATGAGAATGTTTTTTACTGAGATAATGAATAAAGTGAGAAGTAGGGTAATTCTTTCATTGCCTTCTATACAAATCGGACTTCTTTTTGACCAAAGTGAAGGTGAAACTAATGCAATTTTGAGGCCCTTTCTTATTGGTTTTACTCTAAAGACGCAGTTATTGCCGCCTGATTTTGATTTGTTGAAATAATTAACTAAGGTACATTTTATGTGCAACATAAAGAAGATTGTCACATTTGAACTCTTTTGTATCTGGCCGGTGTAAACATGCGTAACCTGACCTGATCTGACCGGGCCTCCGACCGTTTTCTGCATACTAAATCTCACTCGTGAGTGTTTGCTACAGTTGGGAATAACCAGAAACATCAGATAGTGTCGACTCAGCTGTCAGTCACGAGGAAACTGACTTTCAGAAACTTTTCCTGTTTTTGTCTCAACTTTCTGGAACTCTTTGTCTTATGCTTAGTGGTCAACCCCACCCATCCATAACGAGTGTTAAGACAAACAGCAGGAAGTACTCCTATTCTTACATAACAACATGTTTGGTGTCTGCACAATGTTCAATGAGGGAAGTCAGAAAGTCTGCCTCAGGTTAGTAAAATATCCTATTAGACATCATGCCCTAATACAATTTAAACATATAGGTATGAGAAACTCCCTCTGGAGGAGAGTTTAGGCTTTGTCAGGGCCGCAACTGCTTGGGGGCCAGGACCAGAAGGGGCCCCCAAAGAAGGTAGATTAGGAAGGTCCACAGCAACGACAACATGAAAACACCCTTTCATTTAGTCGGCAAAAACACGTGGGTTTGCTATCCTGGCTCCAAAATGGTGGAATGAGCTCCCCATTGACATCAGGACGGCAGAAAGCTTGTACATCTTCCGGCGCAGACTGAAAACTCATCTCTTTCGACTCCACCTCGAGCGATAGAATTACTAACAAAGAACTGCTAACAGAGCACTTATATACTAATAAAGGACTGGCTTATCTAAAGCCAGTTGAGTAGCACCTGATGTACTTATGATTCTGTTTTCTTCAAGGTTGTGTCTTCCTGGTCGAATGTACTTATTGTAAGTCGCTTTGGATAAAAGCGTCAGCTAAATGCAATGTAATGTAATTTACTGCAACGACATGTCGGGAAACCCCCTCAGGGCGGCCCCATGCATAGCGCAATAGCTGTTGACAAAGTCATGCATAGCGCGCCGTAAAATGCTGCTTCTTGGGGGGTGCCGTCGGCTGTGCGTGGCGATGAAAAGCTGGTTCGAGGGGCCCCCAGTGAATGTTTGCCTTGGGCCCCCACAGACTCTAGAACCGGCACTGGGCTTTGTAGAACATTACATGCACAGATACCTAAATAACACACTACAGGAAAGGGAAACCACAAAACACACAATAGGGCCCCTTTAAATTCCCACAAGAAGGACTCAGAGATTAATCACACCTCTTAGAAAGTGTCAACAAAAACTGATTGCAGGATTAAGACAGAATTGACTGCAGAGGTATTATATTTGCATAAGATTGAGCAGGGGAACCTAATACATTGGTGAGTCTGTGTGTTCAGCTCATGAAAGCCTTGCATGTTTACCTAGCGCTAAAACCTCCATCACACAGAGAAAAACACAGCGAGTGAAGAGAGGTGAGAGTTCACTCAATTAGCAGCGACACGTGCAAAGAGAAAGGCCACATCAAATCAGGCATCACTTTCTGTACAAGGTTTTAGGATGAATGGGCCTAAAATGCATCCTTTAAAAATAGGCATTTGGCAAAGCCGCAGCAAACAAATACTAAACTGAGATGTAAGGACTGTGCATGACAAGAAGTGTTACCTCTAGGTAGAATTAAAGGTTTCTGTTAATACTAACTGTACGGGCTTCAGCACTCTATTCTAAATCCTCTGGCCAAACAGCATGAAACCAAACACAATAATAATAATAATAATAATAATAATAGCTTTGATTTATATAGCGCCTTTCAGGGGACCCAAGGTCGCTTTACAAGTAGTAGGGCAAAAATAAACATAACAAAACAAAAGTCAGACAGACAAAACAACAGATCGATTTAGGGGCCGAACGCCTTGGCACACAGATGGGACTTGAGGGCCCTTTGAAGGCAATGAGACTTGTCGTAGCTGCAAAAGCACAGGAACTAATCAAATGAATGGAAGTGTCCCAGTTAGCGAGCATGGACAGAGTCATGCAAGTGGTGCTCCTGAGCCGAACGCAGCCGGTATTAACATTATTAATTACAGCTGTGGTTTAAAGGTCAGCTGTAAAAAAGAAACTATGCCTTTCCAAAGATTTATGAAGGGTCACAGATGTTTTTGCTTTGGGTTAGCAGGAGTTACATAAACCACACCTAATTACCTGTGAAACTACACATTTCAACATGCATTAACCGTTTACATTAAACAAGATGCAAGGTGTTATTTAGTCCGCTTTAGAATCACTACTTTTTACTTTAGAAAGAAGCCTGTTACCTCTTGATTTTAAGTTTATGCTTAGCTTTATGCTAAGCTCATTTGAATCCTGGCTCCAGCTCTCAACGGACACACATGTGAGTAATATCTAACAATACAAATCATACATGAATAAACAACTGCATTTGCCCGCAGCAACAACTGCAATGTGGATTTTGACTTTTAAATAACAAATGTCAGCTAAGTTATATCAACTCTAAGAACACATGTTTAACGCATAGCCAAAATACATGAACAATGTATCTATACACACCCTGCACTAACAAGCTCTCACAAACACTAACGAGTTCTAACGAGCACTAACAGGCTGAAGGGTTGCAGCTGAGAGACTGAACTTCCTGAGCCACATGGGGTCCTTCCCAGGTCGGTTAAATGGAATCCTTGCTTCCCTCACTTGCGTCGTTTCCCTGCGTTTAGTCCCTCCCACCAGGGAAGCACGGAGAGACGCAAGGAAGCCACGAGAAGCAGGGGTTCCGATAATCCAAAGATCAGCTCCTAAATTCTAACCCTATCTCCTATTCCTTGACCTCTGAGTGAAACGTCACGGGGTTAAGGGATAGTGGATAGGAGAACTCAAAAGGACTTAGGAGAAGAGACTGCGGTACTTTAGAGAATCCGAATGCACTTTCACTATCCGACGTGTTTAATGATGCGCCAGCGGACGTCATTGTGTGCGTCTGCTGCTGTGGGGAAACTATGGAAACCACAGTTTTCTATACAGCGGACTACAACATGGATGTTTAATAAGAACGAGGGACTACTGTGAACTCATCTAGAGACTCTGCTCCGTGCTCTGATGCTGCTGCTTTGCTTTATGAACGGGGACAACAGAGAAACATATTCTTCAGGACCAAAGCTGGAATTGAAATCAAAAAGGAAAGTGAAACTTATGTTTCCTTTCATTTGGAGAATGGGGCTGAAGTCGAATAGTCCATTTAGCTTAGGAACCTTCCTAAAGGAGTGAAATGACCCGGAAGTCCCTCAGTGGCAGCCATGATAAGTGCCGTTCGAATTCTCTAGAATGATGAGAATGATAGGAAAGGAGGTTTCAAACTTCCTTTATAACCTCCTTTAGCTTAGGAACCACTGGACCTCCCTAACTGACAGGAGAAGCGAAAATGCTGCCCCACAATGCCTTGCAGCCGCAGCATTTGCCGTCACTCAACAGTCGGCCGTTCACGGAAACCAAGGATTATGACCGAGAAATTATATCATGAAAGTTACGGTGCTTATTAAGCATTTTAAAACATAGGTGGTAAGTTGCCAAAGTGCTTTGTTTTGAACGTTCACCAGTATTATAATCAAAAAGAGAAATATGAACGTTAGTTTTTACTGAAATTATCAAATAAAGTCAACATCTCACAGTGTTTACTGAGCTGTGTGGGGTTTGTTCAACTTTTAAAAGATGTTTGAATGGTGATATACACAGTGATAGATGTTAAGGACTAACGTTTATAATAAATACATCTGTATTGATTTTAAGATCTTTAGTTCATACAATCATACGTATTGGGATCATTGGTATTAATGTGGACCGGAGGGAGAGGGTGACGAGCAGAAGTTTCACTTTCCTTTTTTATTTCAATTCCAGCTTTGGTCATGAAGAATATGTTTCTCTGTTGTCCACGTTCATAAAGCAAAGCAGCAGCATCAGAGCACGGAGCAGAGTCTCTAGATGAGTTCACAGTAGTCCCTCGTTCTTATTGAACATCCATGTTGTAGTCCGCTGTATAGAAAACTGTGGTTTCCATGGTTTCCCCACAGCAGCAGACGCACACAATGACGTCCGCTGGCGCATCATAAACACGTGGGATAGTGAAAGTGCATTCGGATTCTCTAAAGTACCGCAGTCTCTTCTCCTAAGTCCTTTTGAGTTCTCCTGTCCACTATCCCTTAACCCCGTGACGTTTCACTCAGAGGTCAAGGAATAGACGATAGGGTTAGAACTTAGGAGCTGATCTTTGGACTATTCGACTGCAGCCTTGGAACGGCACTTATCATGGCTGCCACTGAGGGACTTCCGGGTCATTTCACTTGGTTAGGAAGGTTCCTAAGCTAAATGGTCTATTGGAACGCAACCAAGGAAATGAGTTTTAAGAGCAATGGGACGTCCTTTCTTCCGGAGCGTCACGTGAAGCGACGTCCGTTTGTGATGACACTGCACAGCTGTTCGTCTGACAGCAGCTCTGTCCCCGTTGTTTTCACAAACACCCCCGCCTCTGTTAGTACATATTTACTGACATATACATTTGTATCATCTGTAGACGCAAATACATATAAAATAAGAACTCATTCTCAAAAAAGATAAACGCCATTCTTAAAATGTATAAACGAAAAAAGCGATCATGAAAATGTTTCCAATAAATGAATAAAAAAATTTTTGACCACTTTGTTGTTCAGATATATCACATATTTGTAACTAAATGATACATGAATTGAAACAAACACAGTAGGCCTATAGACTGAGGAGTGACTCTCGTGAGTTTCATGTATTTTCTTCACTCCGCGGGGAAACTGCTCTCATGTCAAGAAGTATCAGATCAGTGCATGCGCTGCATCGTCCAATCAGTGAGCGATACACAGTAAGGGGGCAGGGCGAGCATCTGTGGATTTAATCGGAGGATGGTCTGGTGGTTCCTCGGTTATCGCTCCTCCATTATCGCTCCTCGCTCCTCGGTCCTCCGGCAGAAATAAGCGTCATGGGACGGTACTCAAGATGGCGCAGACAAATCAACTTCCGGTGATACCGAGGAGCGAGGAAATGAAAATAATCGACCTGAGAAGGACCCAGAGTGAGGTCGAACATTTAGGCCCCATTTACACGGGAACGCAAACGAAACGCAAACAAACTGAATTCGATATCAAAATAGTCATCCGTTCACACGGATACGGCTCAATAAACGTGTCCCTTCACACGAGACCGCTAAGTGGTGCTACACTTCCGCCACAAAATACACAAAAAGCAGCGAAGAAGACCCCCGAGCATGGTTGCCTGGTTGCCCTTCTTTTTATTCTCCGCGGTGGATTTAGCAACATGTAGTTCATGTGGTTTTCCATGTCCACTTGTTGCTGATGGTTGTGATAGAGCTGTATATTTTGCACTAACATCTGTAGCATGGTGAGTAGCTACTGACAGTAGCTACTGACTATGCTACAGCAGTCAGAGGTGGGGAGAGGCGGGGCTATGGCTTCATCGTTATCAGGAAAATGATCGTATAGGGCGAACACACGGAGCCGTTTGGCCCCCCAGAGCGTTCTGTTTGCAGATCTATCCACCTTGGGACCCGTTATCGTTTCAGGGGTCCGTTTCCGAGGTTCCGTTACGGCCTTGTGTGAACGAACGGGCTATACGAAAGAGAAAAGTAGCGGATACAACCCGTTTCGTTCCGTGTAAACAGCACCTTAATCATTATGAGGACAGTAAAGCAACTTTTTGGCAGAATCTATAGGGCGGCTTTGGCTCAGGGGGGAAATGGGTGTCCGTCAGTGGTTCAAACCCCTCTCCCTGCAGTCAACCACAAGTATCCTTGGGCAAGATACTTAACCCCAAATTGCTCTCATTGGCATGTCTACGGTATTTGAGTAATTTTAGATAAAAGTGTAAGCTAAATGACATGTAGTAATATAAGTAATTGTACATATTAAAACTGCCTTGATGCACTTAGTAGTGAAGCTTACGCTAGGAATGATCCGATATAGAATGTCCATTGTGCATTTTATTTCCTTTTGGTATCAATAATCAAACATTACAACATTTACCCATCTTACCTTCCTGCCTTTCCTGTTGCCTTTCTGGTGCACCAATCCCACCTCCACCTGTCTCCAATAAATACCCAATCACCCGTGCCCAAATCACTTGGTGCCCAAAGCTGCCTTCAAAATAAAAGCATAAACAAAAACCTTATAATTATTCATTCACGATGAACCAAAACAGCAAGAACATTAACTATGAAATGATATAATCAATGAATAGCTCCAACAATATTAATATAATAAATACCCTGCCAGCTAATTCATAATTAATGTCAGTTGAAGTCTGTGTTCTTCTTCTAAGGCCTTTGAAAGCCAGGTATTAGTTCCTGCAGAGTGAAGGCAGTGTGCTCCTGAGGATGGACCTGTAACTCACTCCTGACTCCCTGATTGGAGCGGACAGGTACTTAGCATGGACACGCAGCAGAGAATACACATCTTCCACAGAGCGTTATCCAGACAGGATCTGCCTGCCGCAGATTAAATTCTGTCCTCCGTTAGCTGATGGAGTCCGGCAGCTTTAATTGAGTTGTTTAGTGTCTTCGCACTGGCAATTTAATCCTGGTGATTTGAACTGAAACGTCTGAAAACTGTGACTCAGCGCAGCATTAATTACAAGTGACTATCATTCATAGGCTGCTGGATCCCTGGGGGCCGGGGTTATTTAATCTGTGTTTCAAAGGGGAGGGGAATATTACATTAACTGCACAATTTGAAAGGCAATGAATTGACGATATACAAAAATAATCTCTCTCAATCGTCACTTGGGACGTAGGCATGTGGTGCTGTCTGTGTCTGCAGACACCCTGCAGTCCTCTGTCTGGATCTTCTCTCTCTATTTTATTTTGCTGTGTTTCTGGACATTTTTGTGTGTCAACATCTACATAGCAACCAGGTGTCGGATCGTAAACGTAACAACAGTAATCAAGCATTTTATCATTGTCAAAGTAATCCGTTTCACCAGTCCAAGTACTTTAAGTGAAATCATTTTTTAATTACAATTTTATCTGAAATGGTGCAAGTCAACCAAACCCGTCGGAATAATTGTAAAACAAGACTTTTTACTTTTTAAACTGTGTAGATACAAAGTATATTTTGTTGTCCCAGTTGAGGTATCACATCTCCTATCAGTGTGGCCTGAAGAAATGAAGACAGTATAGAATATAACTAAAGTATAGAGAAGTATATCATGGTAGTATATTACAGGAGAAACGTGAAAGACATTTTGGATGTTGATGAACATGAACACACCAGTTTCTTTTGGTAGGTGAACATTGGATAACCTCAAAGTTATTTCTTGAATACACTTATTAATGTGAAAGGTCAGGCTAGTTTTGTCCCTATTGTTTGTTAGATGTTCCTTACTTTGCAGGCATTTTATTCAGTTTGTAAACAAACCTGAAATAATTCACTCAAACTATTAGATTTTAAAGTCGCTGAGTCACTATCAAAGTCAAAGTAGTTTGTATTAAGAGTTTAACAATTAAAACGTTGATACGCTTATCTTCTTCATGATGACTATGTGGATAAGATTGATCAGATTTGATTGACATTCAGATGCAAATATTGCTCGATCACGATTGGTGCAGTCCTATGTGAGGTCACCTTTCACACAAAACCGAAGAAAACTGTTCCAACTTCCTGACCTCCAGGTTCTTCCTGACTGCTCCTAAAAGCAAGTTGATAAACTGTCGTGTATCTTTTCAGATGGTCAATAATCAATGAAGTTATTTGTGGGTTGTTCTCCAGCCTCATGCCCTTGACAACATAAACAGTAACCTCATAACAAATCTTGTTCCTCTTTTGGTCACTCAAGGACTCTCTCTACCCCAGGGGAAATTATTCAGACAATAGCTCACATCATGTTCATCAATAGACAAAGCTGTGTCAAATCATTTGTTAAATGCACCGTGAAATCACCTGTTTTCAATCTTTCTAAAAATCAATTCTAAACATGAAGCAGGCAAATTCCTGAGTCACTGTTGACGGCTTTCAAAAAATACTAACTTTGGAGTTTTCATTTGCTTTTTTCAGTAAATGGCAGCTTCACATTTGCTTTAAATGTATCTTTAGAAAGACTTTAACGTGAATATGTTTTCTATCACTGGCGGTAAACCGACCTGTATTTGTATTTTGAGTGACAGTCTGATGAACATTCACAATGTAAAGATGATACTTTAAAATCGTACTTTCCATGGTTGCACCACTAATCACAGCCTGGAAAAGAAAACATACCCATAATTGATCTTGTCACGATAAAGAGGGTTTAATAATGCAGCAGCAGTGCACATGAATTATAGGTCCTTTAATTTGATACAGGGAGATCCTTCCCTGCTGGCGTAGCTCTCCAATATGGATTCCTTTTGCCTCTATGGCTCCCAAATTGCATGTTTGGAGCCCACAGGGTGTTGCTGTTCTTATTAATGTGGCCCGTGCAAACAACAGGGATTGATCCAGCTGCGATTTGCCCACCAACACATCTGTCTCACCCCTAAGACTATGCCTTCTCTCTCCTCTGCAGGATCTAATGCTCTCCATCGGTCTCCCTGTGTAGCTTCATTCACGCTGCATCTACAAATGTCATTTCTGATGTTGTTCCTTCCCATGTGACGCAGACATGCTGTCCTCGTGTCAGTGTGAAGAGTGAAGGGCTGCACTCTGTTCCTATGAATAACAAAATCGCAGGATGGCGTGTTGAGACGAAGCGCGACGTACGTTTGAACCCATGCTCAGAATCTGCCAGTTTTGTGACGATATCTGAGTCAGTTGACACCGTTTTGGCACCAACACATTGGAAACTTGAGAAGAAGTGACTTGCTTCTGTTTGCAGAGACGATATAAAGAATTGAATGAACATTTGTGGAATCAGGCTTTCTTGTTTAGATTTGGCTGAGAAGATTGATGCCACTTCTTGAGTTTTAAGTTTCTGTTTGAGTACCAATAAACTAACAATACGAAATGTGTTTATAATTGAGTGTAACGGGTCAGAACCGTAAGCGACCTGTTATCGATCAGGAAACGACAGCGAAGCATCTGGGTGTCTTTTCTGGCATTTATTCTGAGAACAAAAATAATATTTACATCCGCGTTGCACATCCTCAGCAGAGATCACTTCAATGTCTTCTAGTATTTATTTCTACATTGAGAAAGTATTAAATTACCAAGAAAATCTTATTCTTAAGTAATAATGCAAAATACAAACATACCTGAGAACAAAAATAATATTCTCTTTGCATCCGGGTTGCACATCTTTACAAAAGAAAATAAAGAAAACTCAGAAAGTGTAAACAAAGAAAATGGCGCAGATCGCGTCTATTTCCCGCCAAAACCACACCGTAGATATCACTCAAAAATACAATTTCTTACGGTGGAAACTTAACAAAAACAGGTTAATAATATACCCAAATTGACACTTAACAACATACGTCACTTTCATAAACTGAAATAGTCGGTTTACCACACAAAATTGTAATGAACTATAACACAATTCCTAGCACAGCTTACCCTCAGCAGTGATCACTTCAATGTGAGGGGAAAGCGGAAATGACATCCAGGAAATGGGAAAAGATGTGCAACGGGAAAGTGTTCCCACCAGAAACATAACTCAAAAACATCAAAAGGAAACAATCTCATAAAAATAAAATTCACAACCTATTATAAATCGTAATTTATAACTAATAATTATCTCTACACATGTTTAACTCCGTCACATGAGCCTTCTTTCTAAACTACGATAGAGACTGTTACTGTTTTCAATCCTAAAACATCTTGATTCAGATGTGTGTCTTTCCAAATAAACCTAGTTATTTTAAGTGTATTTATTCAAGCTGCCTCAAAAGCTTTCACAGAAAGCAAGGATGGAATATGAATGTAATCTTCAATTAAATCACATATGCATTATATATTATGAATCTTGCTAGAGGTCTGAAAACATTGAAATGTGAATTTGTAGTCTTTTCTTTCGAAATGTCTTCACTTCTTTGTTCAGCTCGACCCTTGCAGGATATAAAATACAATGAATGATTGTGTATCCTGCAGATTACAATAAACAACCTCTAATTGGCCGCAGTGTCAGTTCCTCTCCTCGTGACGCCTGCCTGCTGAGCTCAGGATGAACGGCAAACGGAGGTCAGCACATAACCACCCTGATGAATATGGAGGAGGGCCTTTGGGTTTACATGGGAGGACTGCCAACAATGATAAGGACCCCTCCTCCTGTTCCTCCTCTGGGACGTGCACGCTTTCATCTCAAGGTTGCAAGTACAAAAAAAAGGCAGAGTGTTTATGGGGGAGGGCGCCATCAGATCTCTTAGTCCTGCGCTAATGCGACATGTAAAAAAAGCCTCAGGTACAGTATGTTCTGAAATGTGATCTGTGCAACATCATCTGCAAGTGAAAGATCTCTTTGAAGTAAAGGCGCATGGAGAGAAAGCCTTTCCATATCTGCATGCAACATTGAACTGCCTTTAAAGTAAGAGTTCTGAGTTAAGCATACTGAGTCTTCATCATGAGCCTGAGTCTTCATGATGTCTTCACCAAGAGCCTGAGTCTTCACCAAGAGCCTGAGTCTTCATCATGAGCCTGAGTCTTCATCATGAGCCTGAGTCTTCATGATGTCTTCACCAAGAGCCTGAGTCTTCACCAAGAGCCTGAGTCTTCACCAAGAGCCTGAGTCTTCACCAAGAGCCTGAGTCTTCACCAAGAGCCTGAGTCTTCATCATGAGCCTGAGTCTTCATCATGAGCCTGAGTCTTCATCATGAGCCTGAGTCTTCATTATGTCTTCACCAAGAGCCTGAGTCTTCACCAAGAGCCTGAGTCTTCATCATGAGCCTGAGTCTTCATCATGAGTCTGAGTCTTCATCATGAGCCTGAGTCTTCATCATGAGCCTGAGTCTTCATCATGAGCCTGAGTCTTCATCATGTCTTCTGATTTTTACTTTTACAATTCTTCGGTTTAAAACATTTTATTTTGTATTTTATTCCTATTTCGTACAACTGCCTGTACCATATGAAGGAAGTAACAGACACCGTGCTGTTATGGTGCAGAGATAACAGAATCCTGGGCTGTCGATAAGTCATCTCCTCTCTTTTTTCCTGAAGTGTCCTCTTCGGAGCGGCTCGTGAGTTATTGAGACTGATTAATATGGGCGGTGCAGGCTGGGACAGGCTGAAGGATGGTGCCCCCCTTATCTCCATCACACACTCACAGCTCCACCCTCCTCCTCCACAGCCTCCTTAAGCTCAGACGGGAGGCTGCAAGATAACCACCAGGGTCACAAAGTCATGCATAACATTTTTTAGAAAATATTTTTTGAGTCCATCACTGATATGTTTTGGATGCTCAGCCTTGGTTTGGTTTCGTGATATTATATTTCTGACAAGATATTCATTATTCATACAGGAGTCCTGGAGGTGATTAGGAAATTCAGTCCAGCCTCTAAAAATAGACTCTTGTTTTTGGTCTGCTGAATTTTTATCTGCTTTAAGTGAGTTACAGCTTCGTCATGCTGTCAGGAGAAGATGGGATCTCAAGCACATAAAACACCACCGTAAAGAGACATTGTTTGTGTCATGTCACACATTCAACCTCTTCGCATATCATTAAAAAACACTATTCTCTACCCCAAATTGCCATATAAGGACACACGGTTAAAAAAAGGTGATTATATTCTAAATTTGAACTATACTGTTAAGATGACTAATCTAGTTACGTTTTTGGGAAAGATACAAGATAGATGTTTATCAGAATAAGGTGTGTTAGTAAGGAAGTCAATGTAAATATCATGATTATTTAAATTATCACTTTACTGTGTTTTCAAAGATAAACTTCACCATTACATTTTTTACTGACTATAACATTTGGAGTTGACCTGTATAAACTCACCCCGCCATCTCTCCCCTCACCTCCAATCTGGCACAGCCTTAAATCCTGAAGCACTGCCAGGCTTAAGCATGTGTCTGCAGGGTGAACGATAACGATAATCCATTTACACCATTCAACAGCAACAAGGCGTTTGAATGGCATCAGTAACAGATAACACTCTTACAAACAAAGCCCCTGTTTACACACGTATTAATGTTTACATAATCACGAGCATGAATTCATTTATTCGCTGAGGCTGCTGGTTTGGATATTTCCATGTGCTTTCATCAATGCAATATATGTTTGACATCATTTGTTGTTCTCTACCAAGCTAGAAACTTGATGGCAAATACAAAACAACGGCCAAAAACACTTTCAAAAACGCTGCACTTTCAAAAACGACGCAAAAATAAAAACATAAATGTGCCAAAACACATAAGTGAAGAAAGCATCTATACACCAAATTAATGAAACATGAGCAGGGTTTACTCAAAGTGTTGCATTTGACCAACTGTCACTGGAAATGTACCTGAAATGTAAGTTTTACCGGCTTATTTTAGCAATGATAGAATAGAATAGAATTCCTTTATTGTCTTCGCACCAGGTACAACGAAATTTAAAAAAGCAATCCTCGCAGTGCATTTCCACATAAAACGAATACATATATATCTATATAAACATATACACACATAAACATATGCTCACACATCCATACCAACATGCATACATGCCCGCACATTATTTAAATACAGTTTACAATGTAATCGTTTTGTTGCAGATCTGCTGTAAGCTAGCTAGCTAATGTATCTAATCAAGTCATTTCAAATATACTGACAAAATACTTACAATTATGAAACGGACTAAATCTGCCGACAGTATAATCCTTGAGGTAAAAAACCCTCTTTTCCCAGCTGTGTGCATAATTTTTTTGTGTTCCAGTTGTGTTTTGAGTTTCTTGCAAATGTTCAGGAAATGCTTTGTATGCTTTGTCAAGTTGGTAAATGTTTTCTAAATGCTGAGTTTTGGCACATTTGTGTATATATTTGCATCGTTTTTGAAACTGCCATACATTTCTCCTAATGGAAATGTTTGAGATGTGGTTGCGTGTCGGCCACCATAGGCGACAATACTGTAAATAAATCTCCTGGAAAAGTAACAGAGATAATTTCATGTGTGTGTGGCTAAATAACTGAAATCAAGCACAGCAAGGCTGAGTCTGCACATTCTCTTGCTAATATTTGCATTATGACTTACCTTGTAGCTCAGTCATGCAACAGTCAGCCATTAGACCTCAGTAGGAAGTTAATCCGTGGGAAAAGGGAACAGAAAGCACAGAGGATGAAAGTGTGGAGCCTGGGATATAACCACTCTGCGGCAACTGAACCTGAATGGTGACTTCCAGTCTGTCTGTTTGAATGATTTTGGCCGAAAATTACCTGAAATCTGAACTGAGACTGTGAACATAAAGGTCAAGTTTATTCCAGACCAATCAGAGATATGTTGAAGTCAAACGTTTGATGACAGGGCGAGAAGGGCATCCTGTTTGTGCACAATAAATACCGCTGCATTAGCTTTCATTTGTGCCGTTTCTGTAATAAATAAGCAGCAGCAACTTCATGTGAATGCAGACGTACTGATACGGACTTCTTCTGACTTTCACAGATCCAAGGTAAGTGCACTTTTAGAGGCTTTTTCCCATTTCCACTCTTTCATATTTTACCTTAAGTGAGTGTTTTGTTTTGTGTCTTGCTCACATTATTATTATTATCATGATATTAAATCATCTAATTGAAATGTTTATACTTGGAATAATTTAAACCATGTTAATTTGTGCACTCCAAAAGCAAATGAGATTATAGATGTTGGCTCGATGCTTGCAATTCATTTAAATGCGTACCCGGTGTTACCGGGAATATTTGCATGAATTAAGCAGGATTTTTATGTAAATATCACATCTGACTAGAAAGCACACTTGTGAATATAAAACATTTAGTCATGCCCGAGTGAGCACACATAATTCATTGGAGCATACTTATAATATATAATGTCTTACGGATAATTATTATGTCTAAATAAGTGTGTATTTGTAGCTTTGCAAACATCTGTACATGTCTTCTCTGTACAGGAATATTTAGGAGAATGGACTTAATGGAAATTGATGACGACGTTTATATAGATAGGCACCGCTCAATGGAAGGCCTCGTCACCAAAGGTATATTATCGACCTAAAAACATATTGAAAATCTAAATATGAAGTGCTTTTGTAAACTTAGCTATTGATCATATTGAACATATTTGTATTGTGGGAAACGGTTTTCGATCTCTGTCTGTACGCACAAACTGAAAGATTGACAATAAAGTTGACTTTGATCAACTTACTTTTACAATAAATAATCTTTTCCATATAAATCTAATTTGTGCTCTACTGTATAAGTAGTTTATAAAAGCTTTTATATATGGTGTACAGATATATGATGTGTTTCTATTCCCTCTCTTTTAACTGTTTTCTTATTTCTGATTTAGTGGATTTCCAGAGGAAGAAGCAGCCGTCTAGATGTGCGTCGGTGTGTCTTGGGTTACTGTGTGCCGTCCTGCTGGCTGGAAACATCGGGCAACTTATTTACTGTAAGTGAAATGCAGGGACGCGGCAAATTCACTCTGAGTTGGGGGTGCGGGGGGGGGGGGGGGGGGGGCTAGTGGAGCCTGTGACGAGCTCGTCAAAACTATGACCAGCGAAACTCTGGCACGCGTACACTGTAGAGTGCGCCGTGCTTGGGGGTGCTAGTGGAGCCTCGTGGATGAGGGTGCTGCAGCCCCCTCAGCACCACCCCTTTCCGCGTCCATGGTGAAATGTATAAATGTATATATTTTGTAACTGCCACCTGGCTATTAAAGTTTGAGAAACCTGATAATGATTATGTGGAAAATAGACAAAAGCCATAAATCCAATAATCTAAGCAAATCATTTTAATTTATTTGCACTTTACAGATGAGGTATTCAGCCATCCAGCGTCAGGAGACCCAATGCAGTCCGGATACGTTCAAGATCGACCGCAGAGCAGTGATAATAATTCATCTGCAGAGAGGAAACAGTTAGAGACCACACTGACTAACCTGACTACAGAAAAAGACCAGCTGCACCAGAGCTACGATTCTGTGACTGCTGAAAGAG
Organism: Pseudochaenichthys georgianus; assembly: GCF_902827115.2. Taxonomy (NCBI): domain Eukaryota; kingdom Metazoa; phylum Chordata; class Actinopteri; order Perciformes; family Channichthyidae; genus Pseudochaenichthys; species Pseudochaenichthys georgianus. Next base: position 6,589,835 of record NC_047512.1, on the reverse strand, counting down.
ATGAGCTCAAGGTCAGTTTCAACAAAGTGGGAAACGAAACGGACATGTTGCGAGCAGCTACAGAGCAGCTCCAGAGCAATTACAGTGACCTGCAGAGAGAAAAGGAAGAGTTACAGACTGAGTTTAGCACGCTGAGAGCCAACAGAGATCAGCTACAGAGCACTTACACTTCACTGAAGACGAACCACGACCAGACGCAATTTAGTTACAGTTCTGTGACGGCTGAGAGAGATGAGTTCAAGGCCAGTTTCAACAAACTGCAAACAGAGAAGGACCAGTTACAAGTAAGTTACAACATCTTAAAACAAAAGCGCGATCAGTTTCAGACCAATCAAAATGATCTGGCACACCAGCTGCAGACCAACTTCAGTCGCCTGCAAAGGGAAAAGGATGAGCTGCAGACTGAGCTCACTACGCTGACAGCAAATAGAGAGCTACAGAGCAATTACACTTCACTGAAGAAGATCCAGGACCAGTTGCAGAGAAGCTACAATATACAAAGTATGAGTAAACATATCCTTCAGGTCAGCTCCGATTTACTGAGGAAAGACAAACAGCAATTGCAGACCAGGTATAACACTCTGCAGAGGGAACAGCAGCAGCTAACCATCAGACAGAATATCTTGCAGAGAGAAAAAGACGAGTTACAGCGTTCATTTAGTACACTGAGAGCAACCAGAGATCAGTCACAGCGCAATTACACTTCACTGAAGACCAACCGCGACCAGTTGCAAAGCAGTTACAACTCCGTGGCCGCTGAGAGAGATGAGTTCAAAGACCGTTTTAACAATCTGAAAAAAGAGAGCGATCAGTTCCGGACTATTCAGAATAACTTGACAGCACGTGGAGAGCAGCTGCAGAGCGATTACAGTCGCCTGCAAAGAGACAAGGATGAGTTGCAGACTTTGTTTGTAACCTTGACGGAAAACAGGGATCAGCTACAGAGCAATTACTCTTTAGTGATGAGGAACCAGGACCAGTTGCAAAATAACTACGCTAATTCCGCCAATACAGTACGGAAATACGTAGAACGATTGGAAACCAGGTTTAAATCTCTGCAGAAGGAACACAGTCAGCTGGAAACCGATCACAGTGTCCTGCGGAGAGAAAAGGGTGAGCTGCAGAAGAAGATCGACAAAATAAGAGGTGAGTTTCTCATAAATAATGTATTAAGTTATAGTAGCCTATTGATAATGTAAAGGTGCCCTATTATACTGTTTTTAAACAATATATCATAGGTCTCACAAAACATGTCTCTGAAGTGTGTGGCTCCAAACACCAAACGGATCATTGCAGCATTACCCATAATCCCCTCTGTTTCAGCCCTGTTTCCAAGTGCTGATTCTCTGTCTGTTACTTTAGATGAAAATAAGGAGCCCCTCCCCACGCCCCTCTGAGAGACATTTGGTTACAAAGAACACAATGGTGCTCTGAGGAGATGCAGGCGATAAGGGGGGGGGGGGGAATATGTTTTTCACTTACCTCTCCATGTTTTCAATCTGCAGCCCGGCCCTGTCAGACCGGCTGGAGCAAGTTCGACATCAGCTGTTACTTTGTCTCATTGGTTTCTAAAAACTGGACGTTAAGCAGACAAGAGTGCATCGAAGAGGGAGCGGACCTGGTGGTCATAGATAGCCTGGAGGAACAGGTGAGGAAGAGGGAGAAAAAGACGAAGAATAAACTGGGTCATATCTAAAACATGTGTCTGTTGTCCTGGAGGATTAATAGAGCAGAGGCAGCTCGAAGAATGCTTCAGAGCCGATTCTAAAAGTGGGTTTTATCCCTTTGTGTTTATTTGCACCAATAATGGAGGGGTGACGGAGCGATGTAGCTGAGAAGAAGTACATGCACAAAGATAAGAACAATGACTATGGAGGATCCATGTGAGGTTGACTATTTTGTCCAATGAATTGAACAATCAGTTAATGTAATAATGGGGTTGAGAGTTTTGCATACAGAAGAAACTGGAGAGGAAGAAAACTGTACTGTGTAACATTCGTAAGGGTCCATAACCGTTTTGACTGAAATAAAGTTGCATATTGATGTTTTTCTCTTTCGGTTACACTTACAGGCATTTCTCAATATGTTAATGCACAAAGGCCAAAATGTGTGGATTGGTCTGACTGACAGTCTGCAGGAGGGGACTTGGATGTGGGTGGATGGGAGCAACGTCACCACAAAGTAAGTCGAACAGAAACATTGTGAATGAAGTCTTCTTGAAGTCACACACATTTACACAGCACCACACACACAGGGGGATTTGGTGTCGGCTTTTATCGCGTCCTTGTTTGGGGAGACCCTCTGAGCATCGCCATCCCAGTGTTTTGTGTTAGCCTGTCTGCCAAACAGCTTTCTGTTTTGAGAAGTGTACATTTTGTTTGGATTTCGGCAGTCCCTGTGGGCAAGTGCGGAAGTGTTTCTGAGCACCAGAGTCCATTAAGGAAACTTTTTAGTGCAGCAGGTTTTCAAAATATGCGCAGAAGGAGCTTCTGGATGATTTTGCCATTTTCATACCGAGTATCATTTATCACAATCATTGAAAATACATTTGCAGAAATAGTCTTGTTTGTTAATATACAGTAGTCTGGTATCTTTAGATCAGTGATGGTTTTACCCCAGTATGTCGTTGAAGAAAGACTTCATGTGATAATAATTGTACACAAACTGCACACAATATCTGTCAACATATGTTTTCTTTTTAATCCTTTGTGAAACAATGAGGTAATGTAGAGTTTGAAGGACAGTTTTAATGCACATCCATCACATTCAGCTCAAAGATCTGGTCCAATTATTCGGGAAGGATTGTCAAACTGAGACATTAGCCGCGTTCACACTGCGGTACTTTTCCCACAAAGGTTCATGCGAACTTAGTTAATGCGAACTCTTTAGTTCGCATGAACTAAGTACAGATCGCGTTCACACCAGAAAAAGTCCCTGGGGGAGGATTAGGCAAATTAAGCCGCTGACGTCACTTCTTCTTCTCCTGCTTTGGGTTTACTGGCAGGCCGGAGTTGGGGACTGGCTTCAGTAGAAGCTGCTGGGAGTCCCAGCAGCTTCTACTGAAGCCTTCCGAGTAAATCGCCAGAACGCCGACACCTCCTCATCTCCACCGCTCCCATGTTTTATTTTGTGTTGCCATAAGTTAGTCTCTCTGCGTTTCTGCGCTGGGCTAATGCTAATAATGCTAATGCGAGGATAATAAAATGGCGGCTTCACAAAACTTTTTGGGAGTTTTACGGGGCGTGGTTTCCAATCCGCCCAGCCAATCAGGAATATAGCTCTTTTCTCACAAAAGAGCCGCTCGAAACGAGGGGGTAAAAAGGTTCGCATGAACTACTTTTAGTACCGGCTCTTTTTGGTGTGAACGCGATCATGAACTAAGTTGGCATGAACCTTTGTGGGAAAAGTACCGCAGTGTGAACGCGGCTCTTGTGTGAATGAGTTTCAAAATATAAAGGGGGGATGATGGGGGAAAAAAAAATGATGATTACATATCTTTATTGTAAGCAGAGGTGTGAACTTGTTTTTCTGATGAGTTTTTACTTTTACTTCTCACATGTTAACACAAATACCTGTACTTTCTACTTCTTACATTTTCAAAACAGGCTGGTAACTTTAGTTTAAATCTGCGTTTGGTGGCGTGATCATTATCATAGGCGCTTTCACACCGGAGTACTTTTACCTGTACTTTTCCCATTTAGTTCCGATAGTGCCTAATTTTGCGTTCACACCAAAAAGAGAACTTAGTTCAGATAACTTTTACCCCCATTTGTAGTGCCTGCTCTGAGAGGTGAATTGCAAACCACGCCCCGTAAAACTCAGAAAAGTCTTTTGAAGCCGCCATTGTATTTGCTGGCATTAGCATAATTAGCATTAGCATTAGCCCCGCGCACCAACAGAGAGAGAATAACTTATGGCAACACAAAAAAAACATCACATATCCATCACTTCCTGGTCTTCTCTAAAGAAGAGGGACCAATGGAAACGTTGTCATGTTGCCGTTGTTCAGCATCGAAACATTCATTAGCTAACAATGACATTATTGTTCTATTGATATAAAGGGAGGTCAGGTACTCTTCAAAACAGATGGTAGTTATGGGTACTTTTTACTGAAGTACATTTCAAAGCCCATACTTCTTTACTTTTACTTAATAAGTTTAGTCAGTACTTCTACTTTTACCAGACTATTTTTAAACACGAGTATCTGTACTTCTACTTGAGTAAAGGATGTGTGTACTTTTGCCATCTCTGATTGTAAGAAGCCTTTGCCTCCCTGTTATCTGTCCGTCAGGTTCTGGCAGCCCGGGCAGCCCAACAGCTACAACGGGAACCAAGACTGTGGAGAAAATCTTCAGAAGACCCCAGGAGTCGGAGAGTGGAACGATGACGGATGTTTCGCTGTACAGAACTGGATCTGTGAGAAATAGCAAGGATCTACACAGTTAGTATTAGGGTCGCTTTGGACTCTGAACCTAATATACATCTTTAATTCATTGATTCTACTTTAAAACGTATTTGTTTATTATCATGAACAGGGACACTGAAGTCATTGTCACCTAAACTGTCTGCTAATTCTGGGTTAACTCACTAGAACATCAATTATGTATTAATCCGCATCTGAAAATAGTCCCATGCAAATTATTCCTTTCTCCAGTTTGAGGATCATTTACTAGAAACCTTTCACAGCTGTTTGAGGAAATAATCAAGCCTTTTTCAGAAATGATAGTTCTATTATTATATATTTGTGGACAACTTTTAGAGGTTTTACTCCTCAGTGTGGTAACCATACACTTAGACATAGACATACACGACATACTATAATAATAATAATAATAATAATAGTAAACTGGCAGGGGTGTCAAACTCAATTTCATCGCAGGCTACATTAGCATTATGGTTGCACTCAAAGGGCCGATTGTAACTTTAAGACGATATAAATATATAAAATAATGTATTATATTACATTATTACCTCCGCATTGGATTATTATCGGATAGGGTAATAACTACGTCTGAAAGCAGAAGTCTGGGTCAAATAATAGCAAGTCTCTTCAGTGCCCATGTCACAAAATGAGATGCATTGTGGGACATGTAGTTTATTGGCAACGTGCTTCTGTAAAGCGGCATGTAACCGTATAATAAACGTATTATATTCTTTGCGGGTCCACATAAAATGAAGCCGCGGGCCAGATTTGGCCCCCGGGCCTTGAGTTTGACACCCCTGTCTTAAAGGGTTGGTTCAATGTATGTATTTCGTTATCTTGCAATGTAGATTGTTTCATTTATTTGCAGATTGTTTAATGTTAATCAGAGAAGGTGTCCTCCATACAGTTTTGATGACGTTGATTCAGATACTTCGTAATCATTTCATGCGATTACCAGATGATTAGTGTTTTATACAATGCATTATAAATTAATTGGCTGTAGAAAAACTGATTTTGCCATCAAAGTCTATTCTACTATATTATTCTATAGCCTTTGGCATAGCTTTAGATATGTTTTCAAATGAACATCTGTGTGATTCATGAATATATATATAAGCATGAAATTAATGTATATGACAAATAATGTTACAACGCACATACACCATTTGCATATGGTATGAATAATTTACTTTAATAATGATTACATGAACTCTCCTCCCCTTCTCCCAAATACATTCACCGTTGTGTTTGATGTGTGTGTTAATTAATCTGATAATTAATTATTAAAGATATGTTTTCCTCGCTTCTCTGTTTAATGGTACACCTACTTAGATTCGACCACAAAAATGAAGGAAAGATTAGTACTTGTATGCTGGAAAATAATTGTAATTAAAATGAAATCCACAGGCCGCTGGGAACAGAACAAACCTCAACTTTACAACAAAGAAATCACTCACACTGATGACATTCATACAGTTGTTGGAGCAGTGACATTTAGCTGTCTATGCTTAAGATGAGAATCATGCATTGAAAGAGAAATGTATTGAAATCCTGGCGTTGTACATACACACTTTTCTATCTCCAATTCATATGTATTTGTATATCTATGTTCCTTTTTACATTTGCATGTTTTGTTAATTTCTTTACTTTTTATTTTACCATATGTTTGTTATTTATTTATAAATGTTCAGATTTTTGTATAGGTGCCGATATTTCACTTTCTTTATAACAACATGTTTAATACTTCCCTTCCCCTGTGTTGCTATTTATATATATTTGATCAAATGCAACACCCTTTTAACTGTTTTTTTTTTGACCAATTTTTTTTAATTTTGCCCTCACAAAAGGGACTTATACAGATACAAATGATATTATAGACAATACAAAAAGAAAAAGAAAAAATAAAGAAATATATATAGAGGGAATCCCTTTCCCACCCATCTTGCCATTTCACAGAAAATCCTACCGTCGTCTGAGTTCATCTATATATTATATATATATATTATAGCATAACAATTTATAGCATCAAATACATTCATTCCTTTTTCTTTTTTTTTCACATAACATTTCCTCTGTTTAAGCTGAATTGCGATTAATTTTAACTGTTTGTAAAACTATATTTCTCCTCTGACTCTAACCAAACCATCATGTCTGGTTGAGACTTCTTGATCTTATATTTTGAGAAATGTATTGAAATCCTGGCATTGATTGTTCATGCAAATGTTTCTACCTCCAGTTAAGATGTATTTATATCTATTTTCCTTTTTAATTTGCTTGTGTTCATTTCTTGTCTTTTTTTTTGTATCATATCTTTTTTATTTATTTATAAATGTTCAGATTTTTGTATAGGTGACAATATTTTACTTTCTTTATTACAAAATGTTTAATATGTAAATTCCCTTTTGTTGCTATTTATATATCTGATCTCATGCAACACCCTATGTTTCTCCTCTGACTCTAACCCAACCATCATGTCTGGTTGAGACTTCTTGATCTTTTATTTTTAGTCCGACCCAGGGGGGGGGGGGGGCATCTCTCCTCCCGACCACAGGCCGTTTGGATCGGACTCATCTCTTGGGGGGCAGAATGAAAAGGCCCAGTCCAATTACTGGCTGAGTTGCCAGTAATTGGACTGGGATGCCCCTTCAAGAGCAACCACACCCACCGCACAGTGCCTCTGAGCACTGACTGCATCTGCCCTGTGCACGGCTCACATGTCGCTGATCCTAAAGCGTCTTCTGTGTTGTGCAACAGGCAGCTTAGTGTGGCTGGAGGGGGCATTTTGTGAATGATTGTCATGTGTTGCAGAAGAGTGACAGGATGCATGATGGGATGCAACGCAATGTAACAGCTCTGCATGCTACACATCCTGCTTTAAAGGTCACCTATTATGCAAAATCCTCTTCTTCATGTCTCTTCCACATCAACATGTGTCCCCTCTTCTCCATGTCTCTTCTACATCAACATGTGTCCCCTCTTCTTCATGTCTCTTCCACATCAACATGTGTCCCCTCTTCTCCATGTCTCTTCTACATCAACATGTGTCCCCTCTTCTTCATGTCTCTTCTACATCAACATGTGTCCCCTCTTCTTCATGTCTCTTCTACATCAACATGTGTCCCCTCTTCTTCATGTCTCTTCTACATCAACATGTGTCCCCTCTTCTCCATGTCTCTTCTACATCAACATGTGTCCCCTCTTCTTCATGTCTCTTCTACATCAACATGTGTCCCCTCTTCTTCATGTCTCTTCTACATCAACATGTGTCCCCTCTTCTCCATGTCTCTTCTACATCAACATGTGTCCCCTCTTCTTCATGTCTCTTCCACATCAACATGTGTCCCCTCTTCTCCATGTCTCTTCTACATCAACATGTGTCCCCTCTTCTTCATGTCTCTTCTACATCAACATGTGTCCCCTCTTCTTCATGTCTCTTCTACATCAACATGTGTCCCCTCTTCTTCATGTCTCTTCTACATCAACATGTGTCCCCTCTTCTACATCAACATGTGTCCCCTCTTCTTCATGTCTCTTCTACATCAACATGTGTCCCCTCTTCTTCATGTCTCTTCTACATCAACATGTGTCCCCTCTTCTACATCAACATGTGTCCCCTCTTCTTCATGTCTCTTCTACATCAACATGTGTCCCCTCTTCTTCATGTCTCTTCTACATCAACATGTGTCCCCTCTTCTTCATGTCTCTTCCACATCAACATGTGTCCCCTCTTCTCCATGTCTCTTCTACATCAACATGTGTCCCCTCTTCTTCATGTCTCTTCCACATCAACATGTGTCCCCTCTTCTCCATGTCTCTTCTACATCAACATGTGTCCCCTCTTCTTCATGTCTCTTCTACATCAACATGTGTCCCCTCTTCTCCATGTCTCTTCTACATCAACATGTGTCCCCTCTTCTTCATGTCTCTTCTACATCAACATGTGTCCCCTCTTCTTCATGTCTCTTCTACATCAACATGTGTCCCCTCTTCTTCATGTCTCTTCTACATCAACATGTGTCCCCTCTTCTTCATGTCCCTTCTACATCAACATGTGTCCCCTCTTCTTTCATGTCTCTTCTACATCAACACGTGTCCCCTCTTCTTCATGTCTCTTCTACATCAACATGTGTCCCCTCTTCTTCATGTCTCTTCTACATCAGCATGTGTCCCCTCTTCTTCATGTCTCTTCTACATCAACATGTGTCCCCTCTTCTTTATGTCTCTTCTACATCAACATGTGTCCCCTCTTCTTCATGTCTCTTCTACATCAACATGTGTCCCCTCTTCTCCATGTCTCTTCTACATCAACATGTGTCCCCTCTTCTTCATGTCTCTTCTACATCAGCATGTGTCCCCTCTTCTTCATGTCTCTTCTACATCAACATGTGTCCCCTCTTCTTTATGTCTCTTCTACATCAACATGTGTCCCCTCTTCTTCATGTCTCTTCTACATCAACATGTGTCCCCTCTTCTCCATGTCTCTTCTACATCAACATGTGTCCCCTCTTCTTCATGTCTCTTCTACATCAACATGTGTCCCCTCTGTGGAAAGAGACTCTGAAAGTTTCAGGAACAAAGATTCTCTCTCTTTTTGATCCATTTCTATAAAAACCTGTCTGAAAATGAGCTGATCAGATTTTGGCCACTTGATGATGTCATAACGATGTTTTGTCTTGTGTAACCATTAGCCAATCAGCAACCAAGGTCACCCCCCCCCTCCCCCTTATCACCTGAATCTCCTCCTAGAGCTCCATTGAGTTATTTGTAACCAGATGTCTCTCAGAGGGGCGTGGGGAGGGGCTCCTGATTTTCATCTAAAGTAACAGACAGAGAATCAGCCCTTTGGAAACAGCGCTGAAACAGAGGGGATTATGGGTAATGCTGCAAAGATTTGTTTGGTGTTTGGAGCCACACACTTCAGAGACATGTTTTGTATATATCTGAGAGCTGTAATATATTGATGAAAAACAGTATAAAAGGGGACTTTAAGTTGTTGGTGATCTTAATCTGAGAGGCTCTGGTTTAACTCTGAATTCATTTTGGAAGTTAATGTTGTTTTGGCAAGGTTGTAATAGTTTTTAGGCCTCTAGACCCAGAGTTATTTTATTCTTCAGTTTTAAATGTCCAATCCAATTATACGGACGCCATAAGGCAAGCGAGGAAAAACTAATTCTAGAAATCCATTTTCCAAGTTGGACTTAAATTGTTTTCTTAATATTTATAAGCTCCTTATTTATTATCTACATCTGTGAAAAGTGTTGCCATGATGAAATGAGTTTAACAGCCTTTCAAACTGTACACATTGTATCAGACTACTGGTACACATGAAACACTGCAGTACATATACAAAGAACAGACACTGAACATGTATTGCATGTGCCAGGTGTGATCCATGTGGGGGGATGGGCACATACGAGCGGGAAATGTGTCAAATTGTGTGCGTGTAGTAAATCGGTCAGATTTGACCCGAAGACAACAGGAGGGTTAAAGTCATAAGCTCAGAAGAATTAAACATATTGAAAAATAAGAAGATTATATCAATATAAAATCTTCAATATCAAACAAAACAAATTCCACATTATACTTTCAGTCCGACTGACATCACGTGTTTCGATTCTATCATAAAAACACACAAAACATAGAACCAACATTTCTTTGTATTTCATATCTTTCTACTCGTCTGATCTGCACGGCGGCTGAGGACCCTGCTGTATGGAAAACAGGCCAGCTGGGAGTGATCAGCACGAGAAACTCAAGGTCCAGCTGTAGTGAAGATGTCAGCCTCAGCTGTAACAAAACTCTGGGAAAATCTGCAGAGCAACGTGACCACCAAAACGGAGTCATTTGTCAAAAATTAAAAACTGACAGAAACGGTTGTCATGTGGCGCACCTCCTAACAGTTGATGTTTTGATTTAGCTCTCTCCTGCATTAGACGTGGGTGGAACATACGCTCTGTCAGGGCAGCTGCTGGGCTGGATCCTTTCCTCCATGTGCAACACTTAGTGCGTCTCTTAACTGAGAGGAAGTCTTAGCACTCTGTCCCGCGGTAAAGAAGCACACTTTAACCCTTAGATGCCCGAGTGACTGGACCCTGCACTCGTCCATAAGTGGGTCAAAAAGTACCCGTATTAGAATAATGTATGTTTGTATGCCATTGTTGTCATTTTGGTTAAGAAAAATCACTTGTATAATATTTAGTATTATATATTGGTTCACATTAAAGATATTTTATATTTAATTTTTTTGACATTTAGAAAAAAAACGTTTTGAACATATTGTCCCAAAGATCTCCGCTATTCTGAGACCCTCACAGTATTACAGTCCCTTTTCAAAACTCATCTCTTCTCCTCTTGTACATACATACATACATACATACATACATACATACATACATACATACATACATACATACATACATACATACATACATACATACATACTTGTACAACATAGCCCACCCCCATCAATCCATGCCGGTTGATCAAGTTTGATAGTCCTATACCCCCCCACCCTAACCTTCCCTTATATTGTAAAGCGACTTTGAGTCCTTGAAAAGCCCTATACAAATATAACGTATTATTATTATACTGACAGGTATCAGATCTTGCTGTGAAACAATCTTCCTGAGAGGTGTCACTTGTGATGTCGTCTGCGTGGTCCACAGTGAATGTGTTCCTGACAGCAACATGTGATAAGAATCAAAGGTTCCCATAGGAAATGCATGCGGGTCATTGTTGACCCACTTATGGAAGCTTGGGGTGGAAATACAAAAACTACAATTTCTTAAAATGTATAACATTTCTATTTTAGATTTGAATCGCTTGATATCCAAAACATGTTTTTTGAAGAATAGCTGGAATATGAAATGATAAAAAAATGTAATTACAAAGATACTTCAAGAAAACCACCTCACCGGGTCAAAGAATACCCACTTATGCATCTAAGGGTTAATGTCTTTCATTTTTGTAAAGTACTTTGAATGGCCTAGCCAAGACCACAAAATAATAAATGAATACAAAGGGAACGGGCATTATTTGTGGTTTCAGATTATTTTGACATCGTTTGAACTTATACGGGTATAAAACAGTTAAATATTACAACAAGCACTAAAACACAACACGCTGAATGTCGACTGGTAGATGATATGCTGCCGTAAAAAAGGGTTGACAATAATAATATAGAGCCATACCGAAGCACCCATAAAATCACAATCACATTAACACTGAGCAGACTGAGAGCATCAGCGCCAGCACCATAAACTGCTCCTTATCGAGTGCGTTAAAATCCTTCATAATCACTATTCATAATCGTATCTCATGCTGTGGGGAGTGATACATCTGAGATGAGAGGCAGAGCATCACATGCTGATCTGTGGATCTGTTTTCACGGATCTATGCAGACATTAAGACACGCGCACTGACGGGAGTGTTTAACAGCAAACACCGACGTGCGTGCGTGTCCACACGAGCAGAAACCCTGCAGCTGCCAATCATCCTCCACGCTCTGAAAATCACCCGGACGACAGATGGGAAGAAAACCTTTACCTGCTTTGTAGACAAGCTGATGTGTCTGCTTTCAACAGGCACGACTCAAGCAAATACAAGAGAAAACACACACACACACACACACACACACACACACACATAAAAACACACACTTCTCTGAGGGATTTCTAGGTCACTGACACACTGCTACACTCGACTGACTGTTGGCATGAAGAGCTTTAAAGTCATTCATATGTTGATGCAGTCAATCGTTTTTTACACGTTACCCTTTTGTTCTTTCTCCTCTCTCCTCAGGTGCTCCTGATCGTCAGGGTACGTCCACACGGCGGCGTGCGTCGAAGCTTGCCGGCGGGCGTGTCTGAAGCTCGACCAACAACCAATCACGTGAATCTCCCGCCCCGGACACACAAGCACGCGGTTTGATTGGCTAGAGCTTGTACTGGCATATGATTCGATTGGCTGACGCTTCCGTCGAAGCTTCAAAAGTAGAAAATTGCTCAACTTTTGAAGCGAGCAACGCGACGCGACCACAATGCAGTTCGGCAAAGCGAGACGTCACCCCGTTCAAAGTGAATGGGCGGAAGCGTTGAAGCCTTGTGGGCGGGCCGTCATGGCCAATATAAAAGGAAGCTGGAGGAAAAGGAGAGCAGTTATCCTTTAGGATTTCACTCTTTATTTTTGTCATGTTTTCTGTTGTTCCTTAAGGAGGATCTGGTAATGCATTGTCACGCCTTTATTTCCTAATTTAGTTTATCTATTGGTCTTTTAGTTTAGGGCGGGAAGCTCTGGGTCTTCTACGGTGATTCTGGCCCAGACTTCCTCGGTCTTTTTGTTCTTTTTGGCCACTCATTCAGACATGTATAGTTTGAGTTAGCTTGAATTAAATGATACTAAACAATTATTTGTAAACTTTCTCGGGATGGTGTGTGAAATATATGCTGCGTGTCATAGCCTGAGCCACAAATGTTGTGTTTATGCTGTCGCCGTGACAACATGTACAAATGTGAGCTGCACTATTTTTTTTTTATGCAGCAAATGAAGTCCAAGTGTCATACACCACGAGTCCAAAACCAAGAGCTGCTTATATTATCATACATTACCAAACAAAAAATTAAGGCAATGTCATATTTTGAGGCAGGAACTATCAAAAGTATTTTACTTAGAGTAGAAAAATACAATAGGAAAAGGCAGATGAACGTTGTTACTGGCACCATTGTATTTCTTCTTGTTCTAAACTATGAGGTCAGTTATGTCGTGCTTTAATTGCATCTCTTCGATTAAAAGATATGAGAAGTAATTAATTATCTGGTGTTTTTTATTTTAATCAGACCTTCTGGTGCTAAGGTACAATATCACTTCATTATACAAGCCTATATTGAGCTTATACTATGCTGGGACTTCTGGAATTGAAATCCGCTTTTTCATTCTGCCACGGCACAATAAAGCTATAAAAAAAGGAGACCGCGGAGAATAGACAGTAAAGAAAATAAGATAAATGTTGAAACATCCTCAGTTTCTCTCCAGTGGGGGTCATGTGAGGGCGAGCTGCAGCCAGACAGCGAGGACACGCACTGCCGGGTTTCATTCTTTCAATAAGAGAAGAACAGCAGTACGCTACATGGTGGCACGACAGAGAGGATACAGAGAGACACAGATACATAATCTACAAACATAGCCAGCAGGCAGGTGCAGGGATTAAAGGGGGTAAAATTATGTTGTACCCATTTGTATAGGTAACAGCCATTGATCTGACTCAGGTCACAATCCACAATTAAATCTCCAAGTGTGGCAGTAGCCCAATTTTCTGTTGTTTTGTTAATCTTTCTTTTTTTTGTTGCTTCAATAAAATGCATATAAAGTGACCTCTGACCTAACTGGCTTTTTATATGGATACTCATGTTAGCAAAAAGCATGTTTGTGTCATGAATATGAAGTGCTCTTAATAAATACATAAACACATTTCATCTGTGGAAGCCGCGGCTAAAGTAACTGGATGGCCTACCTGCTTGTCAGCCTTCCATCTCGTGCACTAACTTATCTCGTGCCCTCATTGGTCATGTGCGCGTGTGTGTGTGTTGGAGGCGGGGCTCTGTGAGGAAGTCTGAAGGAAGAGGCAGGTTTTTTCCGGTCGTGTACTTTCAAATTCGATGCACCCCACATGAGAGGCAACCAACAAAACTGTCAAAACTGACAACATATCCTTCCCTTGTGCCTTGTGAAAAACTGAGACTGGAAGAACTGTAACAACCAGTCTGAACACAACACGTGTAATACGTTTGAGAACTTGTACATGTTTGCTTTCAATTCTGATCATAGAAACCAAAGGCCCGATTGGCGACACATTTAGCGTCACTTGTCAGGAGCCTAAAGCAGCACTTTTGAAACCAAGTCCTTAACGAAAAAATGCATCCTAGAAAAGTATGTAGGCAGAAGAAGAAAGACTAAGGAGAGAGACTTTAGGAATTTCAAATCTCCAAAGATAGAGTTCAAACCAAATTCAAAATCAAGTGGATTTCGAGAATGATGACCCTCCTACAGTGGACATGACCTCAATGACCTCAATGACTTCATGGCTACATCACTGGTGCTACTGTAGATTGAAGATATAGGCAAGTGATGCAACATGAATTCATCCAAGCAGTCTTTTTTCTCCTAGTATATTATTAGATTGACGATTTACTAATCCCATGAAGCTGTTAAAAAACGTTAATAATTGTATTTGAGTCTGGCGTGTCTTGTCTAAGAGTGTTCAGCCTGTAGACATAGCAACTTTAAAAAGAAGTCTCTCAGACGAATGAAAGTGCGGAGGTGGAACCTGAGGAGGAAGAAGGGTGCTCTGACTGAAGACTGAACAATAGCCTCTGCTCACATGGCCTGCAGGCAGGAAAAGCTTACAACCCAAAAGACAACACATAGCAGAGATACTGTCTGTCCTCCTCTCCTCCAGGTGTTACTCAGCGTCTCAGTCAGCCTCTCGTTGCTGCTCTGACCACAGTTACACACGCAGCTGTACAACACAGAACAACAGCTATCTTTGCTTTGTACTGTACTGTATATATTATCCAACGGCAATAAGTGTCTCTAGTATATTTCTATATATTCTGTAGCTTAGTGAGATTGAATAGAGTATTCAATGTATTCAATATTTGTTTGTGTATTATTTAGATACTCTAGTGATATATGTCCTTTCTATTGTGCATTTCTATATACTTTCTGCTAATGTTAATTTGTATTTGTATTACATTTGTATTTTTGAAATATGTGTATCTAATCTATCCATCAGCTCTCTCTGAGACCACACACTCTCTCTGCCACATTCCTCTGGCAGCAGGGTGAGTTAGATGGACAGCTGTGGCCAGTGAGTCACGTACAGGACCCATCTCACCCCGACTCACCCCGACTCACCCCCCCCCCCCCCATCGTATCACCCCCCACCAGCAACCAGTCGTCCTCACAAAGACAGCCTCAGAGTCCGGTAAAATAATCTTCCTCCTGTCCTCCTTCTGCTCTCACCACCTTCTTCGTCTCCTTCCTCTATTTCCCTTCATCCTTTTGTCTCCATGTTTGCTTCCTTCCTACATCCTATATCCTATCTTCCCTTCTATTTTGTTCCACTTTTCCTCAAGTTGTCACTGAATGAACAAACACACACATTTGCATTGACTGCAGCATCTTTCATTGTCTGAACAAAGTGTTTCCCCATGTTCAAGGATCTGATTTATTCTTTCCCCTGAACTCAAATTAGGTACGTAAGAACTAGCAACCGGCAACATGTGCAAAGATTTCACAAAATAAATGTGGTTTTTTACATGTATTTGTCATCTAAAGTCCCTTCTTCAGGCAGTGATCCAATAATGCCTAAGATTGTCCGATATAAGTTTTGTGGGGCTACTAGAAAAAAGCCCCATTCACAAGTGTGGAAGTTGATCTATCCCTGAGCAGCTCCTTGTCTTGATTCCTCTTGAATTTGGAGAAGTTTAACGTCCAGCAACAACCACCATAACGGCCCCTACACACGGCGGCGTGCGTTGCCGCTTCAACGCTTCTGCCCATTCACTTTGAATGGGGTGACGTCATGATTCGCCGAACTGCATTGTGGGAGCAAAGCGTAGCTTCTCTCGCGGTGCTCGCTGCAAAAGTAGAGCAATGTTCTACTTTTGCCGCCTCGACGGAGGCGTCAGCCAATCAAATCCCTCGTATGTAAATCTGACAGTACAAGCACTAGCCAATCAAACCGCGTGTATGTTGGGAGAGCCAGACCGCAGTTATTTCCCATATGTCAACAACAGGAGGAGAAAATGATCGTGGCGGTAGTGAATCACCCGGTACTCTATGACCAGTCCCTCTTTAGCTACAGGGATACAAACCGGAGGAGCCAGGCATGGGGGGAGGTGGCAGAGACAGTGGGGGAAACTGGTAGGTTTTCGCCTGTTTGGGGAGTTTATATCCAGTGTACTTCGTTTGAATGGACAGCTAGCAAGCATAGACAGTATATTTAGCCAGCATGGATGTAGCATGAATGCTTTGCTTTGTATGTCCGGGGCGGGACATTCATGTGATTGGTTGTTGGTCGGGCTGCTCGCGTTGACTCCCCAAGCTCAAGACACGCCCACCGCCAAGCGGCAACGCACGCCGCCGTGTGTAGGGGCCGGAGTAACCCTCATCACCATCAAGATGGAAAATGGAGAACATTAAAGAACATCCTACAGAAAAAAAGGTCCTCAATTACAAAATACATACTCAGTCTGTTGTGGTGTGCTAAAACAGTTCATGTATGTAAAAGTACCAACACCAAAAAGTAAAAAATAGTCCATTGTAAGTTAAAATCATGCATCTTGCTGCAAACAGCAGATACTGCTTTGTTAGTGACACACACACACACACACACACACACGTAGGACACACACACACACACACACACACACACACACACACACACACACACACACACACACACACACACACACACACACACACACACACACACACACACACACACACACACACACACACACACGTAGGCGAGGAATGGCGTGTCAGCACCACTTAGTCAACACTCATCTATCCACCGCCCTCATCATCCTGAGGAAGGGTGGAGGTGGAGGTGGAGGTTGGTTTGGTTGATGCAGGTGACCTGTCTCCCCCCACGGTCCATCAAGTCTCTGGCACACAGCGGAGCCTCGGGGGAATCTAACACAAAGCTCCCACTCACCAACCAGGCCAGCATTCCCCAAAAATCTGATCATGTTTTTGTGTAAACACCCTGAAAGCTTCTCCTTTAATTATACATTAAAAAGGCCAGAGCTTAGCGTGCTGACAGTTGCCTCAATGGAGGTACCTGTGAGTCATTTCATAGAGCAGTAGAGTTGAAAACCACTGTTGGCTTTAGGCCCTCATGTGTCCATTAAAGACAGCTCTGAACCGGCCTGAGTCATGGAGGAATAACCTGGCAGGAGATAATGGGACGCAAACAAAGATCCACATTCAGTTACATTATGGTGACGAGAAAGAGAACCACACCTCTGGGTGAAACACCAGCTCCAGGCTTTGTTTTAACAAAGAAGCTCTTATTGTCTGTCCAGGTGGTCCAGATTGGTGCCGCTTGATTAGATTGGTAAAGTGTCATTACAAGGTTTGGAAAGATTTCCCAGAAGTCTTGGGAATGTCAGCCTCTGTCGCAGGCTGCATACTTTCCAGAGTTTCCAGATTCAAGGCTTTATTGTCATATGCATAGTATTTACAGTGTAGATATGACAATGAAACACTTAATCCCCATGGCTTCTCCAACAATGCAACACGCATATATAAAATATATAACAAAGATAAAACCAATAAAGATAGGGCAATAAATAACAGAATATAAATTCAAGAGACTTCTCAAGTTTAGTGTCAATATTCACAGCTGTTCCTTTAATTATTCTGGCCTGGTGTTGACATATACACATTCAAAACAAATCTTTACAGCACTGGTACACTTCCCCATTAGAGCACAGAAACACAATAGGCGCGTTCACACCGGAGTACTTTTCCCCGTACTTTTCCCGTTTAATTCCAATAGTGCCAGGAATTTTGCGTTCACACCAAAAAAAGAGAACTTTTACCCCCATTTGTAGTGCCTGCTAGAGAGCAAGTACTTTCTTGGGAGAGAGACTAACTTATGGCAACACAAAATAAAACATGGGAGCGGTGGAGATGAGGAGGTGTCGGCGTTCTGGCGATTTACTCGGAAGGCGGAAGAAGAAGAAGAAAAGATCACGGGGTTTGTCAAGCTAAGCACATGGTGTAGTCCCAAACGATAGCTGAGGATTCTGGGTAGTGTAGTGTCTTTGGCCATCCTAAAACTCCGAAAAAATATTTGTTTCTCCGAATCGAAGGGGGAAAATACAAAAGCATTGCACACAATTCAAACCAATCAATGTTGTGTAATTAACAAGGACAATTTGGTGTTTTTTAGTCGATGAGTAGTGCAGATATCACTGTAAAATCAATCCACAGTAAGGAGAATAGGCTACTTACTTCCGGGTGTAAAATTCTCCGTTATCCAATGGGAATGGACGCTCGTAATACAATACAGAGGACATGATCATTATCTTTTAAATAACGTTAACTGAAGGGAACAATCTATTTGACACAGCTGAAGCTCTGGCCTTCCTTAAAAACTAACTAATTTAATAAAAATCAAAGTTGCATTACACACAATGCACTGTTTATTGAGAACACAAATTCGTAACTAATGTAATTTTTACATTCTGACGAAAAATAAAAATAATTATGAATACAAATAAAATAAAAGAAGCCTCCCGTGAGTTACTACAAGCTATAAAGTAGATTTAAAAACCGTTTTATAGAATAAAAGCTCACTGCGTGACATTGTAGAAATGCGTGTGTGCACCACGACAAAGGAGCCTCATTCACTTTACATTGGGGTTGTTTGCGTGGTGCCGACACGCAAATGTAACAAAGTTCGTGACTCCACCACGCATTGTGGTGTTAAGGAGTCGTGGTGGAGTCACGCATTCTGGTGAGATCAGGTTGGCTCCGCAGCAAACAGCTGTTTGCACAGCGCGAGTAGGCTCCCGTGAGCGGGAGGGCGCTCCTTCTTCACTACAGACTATCGCGCCACCTAACCATTCGCCAAAATGTTTTTAATACGAGCGGTAACCGGCCAAGCGCCGTGCAAAAAACAATCTTCAAATAAAAGAAAGTCACCGGAGGAGTTAAAGGAGAGACAGGGAGTTGGCTGCAGTGCCGCGTCCTAAAACCCTTTTATAATCTATCGATTAGATTTATGATTCGAAAATTATAAAAGTAGGGTAGACATGTGGAGATTATCCGGCTGAACAAAACGTGCATTTATCAAACAGGTTTGTTTTCCACAGACCTTATTTCCAGCTATTTTCCAAAACCCTGTGGAGAAATCCCATTGCTTTTTGTCGAGGGAACCAGCAGCTTACTTCCTGGTTTCAGGACGCGTCACTGCACCTCTCAACATGATGCCAGTATAAACAAGGTCTTCTGTCGGCTCTGTACATCAATGCCGACCTAAGTAAGTGAAGAGTAGACAATATAAAGGTATTGGCGAAATGTCCCAGCAGTTTAGGATAATGAAGGTTCTAATCAAATCTATTACATAGCCATTACATGTCTAACTCCTAATGCCAGGAAGGCAGAAAGTGCATTATACAAATAATAATACTCATAATAATAGCAGACATTTTTTAACAATGACCACAATATCATTATTTTAATAAACCAAATATGAACAATTGAGGAAAATGAGGAAGAACTGATGATTAAAATGTTGTAGTACAAGTAGTAATGTAGTTAGTGCATAAATTATTGCAACACATGTGTGATATTTGTTTTGGTGGACGAATGCTCCGGGCCAGTGGTTACAATGGCGGGGCCAGTGACAATACAATTGTACCCTTACTGTCTACCCCTGACTGACTGTGGTTTATGGCTGAACTTAACGTATACGTTTAAGAAACACTATTGCTATTCAGCCGTTTGTAAAACGACTGGTGTTGACGTTAGTGCTACACTTTTCAGTCATGTTGATTGACCAGCGTAATTTAACCAAACAGCCTTTGTGCCCTGTCATGTGGCCTGTGTGCCCTGTCATGTGGCCTGTGTGCCCTTAAAAAAAATGTGAACGGGAAGGCCAAATGGCCTTGCCCCTAAAATGACGAAATTCCAAGCCTGCACTGGCTTTCTAAAATGTTTTTACAATTTTAAAATGGCCTTTGTAATCACAAAAAATGTAGCCGGATAATCAGATTGTATGCCATTTAATTTCACTTTAATACTGAGCCCCTGGGCCTAATGTGTTGTTATGTATTGCCCCAGTAAGGGACATATCTGTGTTGTTATTGAAGCTGAGGTTGTTGCACAGAGCAGTTAACATGTTTCATAATTATTGGAGAAGTGCCGTAGGCCTATGTGTATTTTAGGTCTGTTTTTTCGTAAATTGGCTTATGACTGAGCAGCTGCTTGTCAATGTTCTGGTCTTCACTTCCCGTTGTGATTTGTAATGGATTAAACATTGTTTCTGGCTGGAGCACAGGAAGTCTCCATTCTTAATCCTTCTTATGAAGCTTTTAACGGTCCTGAATACATTGATTCCCCAACTGAGCAAACAGCTGTCTACACACACACACAACACCACAGTTATGTGTATCACAGAAATAGTCCGAGACATGGGAAGCCACTCATAAGTCTGGGAACCAGGCAACACCATCTAGGGGAAAGGATTAGCTCAGGCATTACTGACCATCTTGGCTCCTAGGGCATTGCTTTGTTTCAAAAAGGTGATTAGTAACCTTGGTCGGAAAACATAAGAGTCTTCAACGAATGACTTTGGCCACTATACTGTGTGTGAAATAATTTAGAAGTTTGGGGCCTTTTTGTAGCAGGCCTATCTGCCACACCCCTTTTGTGCATGAGAACAAACACACACCTTCACACACACGCTTTACCTCCATGCAAGATTTCAGTCTCCTAAGTCAAAAACGTTGTCCGCCAAAGAGTAAGAATTGAGTTTAGAGCTATTGCAAGCAGCAAAAAAACTGTATTGACCAGTGGCGTAGCCAGGAAGTATTGTGTGGGTGGGCCTGGAGAAATGTAGGGGGGAGGCTTATTAAGCGTGGGGTCTGAGCTGAAACTCCATTAATGATTTTATTTATTTTGTAATGCACTAATTAAACATAAGCATAAACTAGCAGTGAACACAAAAACATAGGCACGGCGGCCTCAGAATGTGTAAAACTGACCTCCACATGACTCCAGGCTCGGGGGCCACAGGTTGTTTATCCTTGACAGTCGCACAGTGGGCACACACTGAGAGTGTTTTCATATTCATCAAATGTGTACACGCTTCACTGCAGCAGACCTCAAGAAGAAACAAGACTTTCATTCACTCACGGCAAAACGGACTTTACTTACTAATTTACTCACGGTAAAAAAAATGCAGTCCCTATTCCATTGTCATGAAGGTGGAATCTAATTATATCCAGAATAAGTTTTATCGGATCCAGGCTAGAAACATGTTTATTTCTGCTGTAAAGTTGGGCATTTTAACATGGGGGTCTATGGAGATTGCTCCTTTCTGCATCCACCCCCTGTCGGCCACTAGATGAACTGCAGTTTGTGGCACTTCCTTCTGGGCGTCCCGGCTCTGCCCCAGAGTTTGCCGCTTGTCAGGAACGTCAAAATCACTATGACGCGCTGATTGGCTGTGGGTGGGCCAGACGTGCATGTGGGCACGTCCGGGACCACCCGGGCCCACCCACGGCTACGCCACTGGACAACTTCTATGACCAAGATTATACATACCATTTTTACATAGAAAAAAATCAATGAGGAATCGAAGCAGCTTCCAGCCTTTGGTGAATAGATGCAGCCTGAGCTCACAACCTCTTCTCCATCAGATAACCTGGTCACACGACAGGTTAAAACCACTCCAATCATTGAGAATATTGTTAAGAAAGAAATATGAGAATGACACTAACACAAATAGGCTGAATCTCCTGAAGGATGGAGATTGGCTCCAACATCAGGAATGAGGCGCTGACAACAAGTCAATGATTGGTTCAGACAGCAGAATATATATTTCTCAAAGTTGGAAACACAAACCTACATTTAAGAGCATGATCTGACAACACCGCAACCATCAATCGGATCAGATTGCCAGAATATGATAATCAGTGTTATTAGGGGAATGCAGCAGAACCTGTAATAACACCATTATGAGACTTTCAAATACCTTGGCTCTGAGAAAGACACGTGTTAGGGAAATATATGTAAATTACGCCTGAAAAACTATGCTAATGTCCTCTATTTGTTTCATATTTCTTAAATAAAACACATAAAAGTCTATATAACCTTCATTTCAAGATGAAAAAAGAGGTATTAAACATGCTTTTTACTACAGTTTGTGCATTTCCATGGCTCTGAGACAGTCACAGATCATTGGCTGGGTTGACAACACAAACCCAAGTCCATCATAACAACTGTGATAAATGTCCTGATCTTGTGTACAGAGAAAACAGCGTCAGCTTTGTGACACGCAGCAGGCATCGGGGCAGATGATAAACATCGCATTTCCCTCCGACTGGTTTTCCTTTGTCGAAACTCCAATCTCCACGGCAGCTGAGTGGAACCACAGCGCATTATCCAGTTGGAGGAAAGTGGGGATATGGTTTGAGCTTGGGCAGTTGGGCAAATGTATTCCACTTCCTTGCACATATACTGCCATATTTATGCTGAAGTGAGGCACGCGTAGGACCTGAAATATGATCATGGAAAAGCTGTCAAAAGCACAATATCGCAACCAGTTCTCATTTTTCACTCTGATGGAAATTAAGATACACTTCTTTATGTTCAAGCGTTGGCAAATGTGCATTCAAGACAGTAATTTGTGCTCGGGGAAACACAATAGCTTACCGTGGTTATCCCCGCTTCATGGAACTGCTGACAAAAGAATTGTGGGGAGAATCAGAAGCTGGCTTGTGTTGTTAGGAAACGACAGATGAAATATGAGATAAACACCCCTCAGCCTCCGATCACAAAGATACTGTATGAGCAATGCGTGTGATGGAGGAGATAGCCTGGCTTTGTGTTTGCACAGCGATACCTAATACTGCTTTATAGAGAGGACATCTATCTGCAGGAATGCAGCTGCGATAAAAATGGATTTATGGCCCGTTATGTATGCTGGGGGCACTGTAAGGCACCCATTGTTGAAACGTAATTTACTTCCATTGTTAAATCATGTAACGCAAGGACAGCCTTTCACATATTGTCCCACATTTGTGGACAAATGGTCTAAATTGATCATAATCACCATAAAGAGGGTATTATGGGAGCTATTCTGAGGATTGGTTTCTCTGCTAAAGTGGACACATCATGCTCATTTTCAGGTTCATATAGTATTTAGCTCCTCTACTGGGACATGTCTCCATGCTTTAATGTTCAAAATGCGCTGTACCTCTTTTCACCCTCTGTCTGAAACCAGAGCTATAATGTAAGGCAAGGCAAGGCAAGTTTATTTATATAGCACTTTTCAACGCAAGGCAATTCAAAGTGATTTACAAAAAATGAAAGACATTAAGAAAATGGCATTTAAAAACAGTCATTAAAAAGAAAAGCTAATAAAATAAACATTAAAAGAAAAAATACATGGATAAAAGTTACAGTGCAGTTTAAGATGTGAATAGTTAAATTAAAAGCAGCGGCAAAAAGAAAAGTCTTCAGCCTGGATTTAAAAGTAGTCAGAGTTGCAGCGGACCTGCAGGTTTCTGGGAGTTTGTTCCAGATGTTTGGAGCATAATAACTGAACGCTGCTTCTCCATGTTTAGTTCTGACTCTGGGGACAGAAAGCTGACCAGTCCCTGAAGACCTGAGAGATCTGGATGGTTCATCATTTAGCAGGAGGTCAGAAATGTATTTTGGGCCTAAACCATTCAGTGCTTTATAAACCAGCAGCAGTATTTTGAAATCTATTCTTTGACACACAGGAAGCCAGTGTAAATACTTCAGAACAGGAGTGATGTGATCCACTTTCTTAGTGTTAGTGAGGACTCGAGCAGCGGCGTTCTGAATCGGCTGCAGCTTCCTAATAGATTTTGTAGTGAGACCTGTGAAGACACCATTGCAGTAGTCGAGTCTACTGAAGATAAAAGCATGGACACGTTTTTCCAAATCCTGCTCTGACATTAGTCTTTTAATCCTAGATATGTTCTTTAGGTGATAGTAGGCTGATTTAGTAACTGTTTTAATGTGACTGTTGAAACTCAGGTCAGAGTCCATGACTACACCTAGATTTCTGGCTTTATCTGTTGTTTTGAACATTGCAGACTGAAGCTCAGCGCTAACTTTTAAATGTTCTGTAATGTACAATGTTGGAACGCTAGCTAATAGAAGTGTGAGGGTTTCATAGTGATGTCACTATGTTACAGAAACAAACAAATGAGTCCAATAGAGGCGTTTCAGGGAGAGAAACTCCCTCTCGAGGGAAAACAACCGACAACCTATCTCACACACTACAGGAAATGGAAATGTTAAAAAGCATAATAGGGCCTCTTTAAATGAATAAAGCAGGGCCTTTTTATCGCTTCAAAAACTTTTAAACATGATGAAATGCAACAGTTGTGATGTCACAAAGGAAAAAGGAATCGCATTGAAGGGAAGTTATTTGAAAACCAAAAGACTTTTGGCAAACCTTAAATGTAAAAAAAACTCTTGAAGACATAAAGTGCAGAGCTCCTCAAGATTTCCACATGTTCTTTAGCATTCTGAGTTGAATGAAAGAAGACGTCTGTTTGAGTCGTTTAGGTGAGATCAGACAAGATTGTTCAGCTGCATAAAAACTCATGCGGCTCGGTTTGAGTCGAAATAGTTCCTGGCAGATATAGAGATTAACTTTGCAGGCATTAAAATTCCATGTAAAGCGTGTCTGGGGGTTTGTCACTATGCCGACAAACACGACTAAAACAGCAGAAGAGAAGGAGTAGGCGGCAAGAGAGGGGGAGGCTCACAAAGCGGCCTTTTTATTACCCAGAACCACACTGTCTCCCAGGGAGCGCATATTTAATTACAGACGTGACAAGGAAGACATGAGGGAGTTCAAATGCAACGAATCTGTCAACCCTCGCCCCGAGTGGAAATCACACACTCACCACACAGCATGCTGGACAGATTAGCTCGAGGTCGGAAATTACAGAACATCTCCCGACCTCAGTGGAACTCTCTGCAGGAGTTTGCCAACTTTTGAACCAGCTTCCTGCAGCCTAATGAATCTCCTGTTTGCCTTTCTCCCTGGCTCAATAGACCTTTCTGTCCTGGGGTTGTTTCTAGCTTATCATACAGGGCAGGGACGTTTCCTTTCATGGTGAATGTGACGATATAAATACATTTTACCCTATTTTTCTAGCAATAGCTAAAGGCGTAAGTCTCAATGTTCCTTTTATGCATATTGAAAAGCGTATCCCAAGGCTCCTCAGAGTGCATTTGATCCCGGTGCAACTCGAGAAAATGCCTACGATGTTAAACTTTGCTTCGTGGTGTGCCTCAGGGATCCATCTGCGGCACTGCTTCTTTTCACCCACCATTCATGATATGTGATCGCTGAATCAAGAGACACAAATCAAGGGATCCCCCTCTCCCTGGTGGGAGGCGCTCGCCCACAGTCAGCACATTTTAACACAGCTTTTCTTTGTCGAATTCTTCATGGATGAACATAACACTTTCAAAGCTATTATTTTCCGCCTTGACAAACATGAAATCTATGCCCGGGTCATTCTGTGGGAGGCATTTAAAGAGGCGGCTCGATGTACAGTAAGAGATTTACACACTTCTCCTCCGACAGCTACAGGCTTTTATCTGCGTATGATACACACTCTCACATGTCCTCAGAGGATCACATACTTGATTTACAGGGCTGCACGCTTCACATCTGAGTAAATAGATAAGTGCTCCGTTATTCTCTGCTGCATAAAGCGTTCAAATAATGCATGCTTTAGTCAATATGTTTATTTCAACAAAGGATCAAATAACTAGTTGTAATGTGATTGGGGGTTTGTTGTGTCAAACCTCTAGAGAATGATCAGCTGTGCAGTGCCAACCCAGTCTCACGGCATTTCGTGTTCACCAACACGATTTCCCCCTTTTTTCGTGTTGCACAGCACGATTTTAAAAGCAATGTATTTCTACTGGTAACGTGTTTCGTGCCTGCAGGCTGCAGCACGTCTTTTTCTCCGGTCGGGTCGTGGAAGACCGAAAGCTGTGTGGTTCATAAAAACATGTTCTTACTCAATATCAAGCCACAATTATTGCTTTTATTTTAAATCGTATAATTTCGGACTTTTGTTGCCGTCTGTGAGGAGAAGAAATGAGGCTCAGACAATAAATGGGGCTCAGAGCCTCAGAATACGAAATCTGTATTTTTAAAATATTTTTTCCTTCTAATTTGTTATTCTTTTCAAAATAACACACTGTTATTTACTCACCAATAACACACAATTATCCTTGCTTTTATTTATTGGTTTAATTCCATAATCTCGGGCTTTTTGGCGTCCGTCAGGAACTGAATTTCAAAATAAAATAACCGGAAACAGACGTAGGCCTGTAAGGGACATTTCGAGCATCATTGCGATTGTCAACAGTTCTGAGTTTAGGATGGCCGAAGACACTACACTACCCATAATCCCCAACTATCGTTTAGGACTACAGTCCCCGTGATTAATCTTCAAACTTTGGGATTGGATGTTGGAGTGGCAGGGCGCCAAGGTTACGCCGAGCGTCAAACAGCTGTTTGAAATGGAACGAAACCACGCCAGACTATCCAAAACTGGAATTGAACGCCCCCCCAGAACTACACATGCTGGCTATTGTGTTTCGCAAAATGTTCTATGGGACGTCTCTACTAAACGTTTTCGTTTTTCCCATAATTAGAAGTTGCCAGTATTAAATTGGTTTAATTCCATAATCTCTGGCTTTTTTGGCGTCCGTCAGGAACTGAATTTCAAAATAAATATAACCGGAAACAGACGTAGGCATTTTGAGCGATTACCAAAGATCCTCAGCAATGGTGTAAGCTCGTTTATTGTATGTTTTAGCCGCAATGCATGCTGGGATTTAGTATTTATATGATATGAAATCCGGAAAACATTTTAAAAGAATAAAATAATACTTAATTCCGAGTGTTCTTGCTTTTCTCTTTGAAAGTCATCACATAACGGAATTGTAATACACGGTTCGGGGGCATTACATATTACAGATCTGCCGTAGTTCTTTATTTAGAGAGCCCTGATGAGAAGACCTTTGGAAAAACTGGAAGAAATGCCGCCGAAACTGAATACTTGACGTGGATCATAAATATATCAACAATTAAACAACATCTTCAATTTCTCTTCACACAATACGTCTCCTTGCAGTATCAACACTAATTCGGCTGACTTTTACATTTGATCTAATTCACAGATAGGTTATATTTACACCATAACGGTGCACAGCTGAGAGAAAAGGACTGTAGTTTTCAAAGATATTACTGATTTTCTTTGAATATAAGAATGTAAATACTGAGTCTGAAATAGTATAGCAATATGCTGTAAAATTATGTGAAAACATGAATAAAACTACACATCTTCAGATGTTGTGTACATACATAAGTGTCCTACACTAATACTACAAAGTTATTATGGCTGTGTGTACCTTGTGTGCACCGCCTAGTGGTTAAAGCACGTTATTGCTTGGGTTGGTTCCCTCCTACATTTGCACATATATGTGTCAAAGAGAAAGTCTATATGGCTTGCACTCCCAAGATTTTATTCAGATGCTGGTTCCTACAGTGAGACACAACTGGGCAAAACAGCTTTTAGATATGCTACCCCCACAGCTTGGAACAATGTACAGAAGGAGCTGAAACTCTCAGATGTAGTCACTATGGGGGAATTCAGGTCCATCTTAAAGGACAGAGAACACGATACCATTGGTAGATGAGAGTGCTCGTATATCCTAAGATCGTTTAAAATGTTGCCAGTTTTGAATGATTTTAATAGTTTGTTTTACTTCGCATATTGACTGGCTAATGTGCCATTTTATTTGTGTTTTACAGCTGAATTTGTCTGCCTGTCATGTCTGTGTTTTATCTGTTGTAACTTTGTACATGCTGCCCTTCTTGGCCAGGTCGCTCTTGGAAAAGAGATTTTAATCTCAATGAGTCTTTTACCTGGTTAAATAAAGGATATTGAATTATTGTTTTTATGTGTTATATTTGATTAAAAAAATATTAAGAGTACGTACTTTCATAGGGGGAAAGTAGAAGGTTTGTGATAGAAATATAGAATATAAAAAATCAAGAAGATACTGTAAGTGATCTATACAATAAAACAGTTTAGTGCAGGATGTACAAAGATATTAATAGGAGGAGGTGCAAAACAGACAAACTAATGAACCTTTATTTAAACATTAAATAATAATTTAGATTAAGGTCTTCTTTTAAATAAGAAAAAAACTTTGGGGGTATCTATCTACAGATAATATTAAGCCTGACAAAGTACTTAACGTCTAATATATTGCTTTCCTGCAATGTTAACTATGTTGAAGCACTTATTTTAACTGATATTATAGACATTAATTATACTCTTATGTATGTAGATAGAATAAGAAATGTGCAGAATATGACAGTTTAATGGTGGAGGTACACACATATTGATAGATGTCTTGTAATGCACTGTTGAGGAACCTGTGACCCAAGTTTTTCATTCATTGCATAACTACACCGTAGTTGTGTGTATGATATGTCAATAAACCTTTGAAAATCTTGAAAGGGATGTGCAAAATAGCCATAATATACAGTCTTTAATTAACTATTAGTAGAGAATAACGAGTAATGAATATACTTTATTACTTGTTTCCATTCATGTCAATTGCAGATACATGTTTAGTCTTCTCAAGCACCAACTATCAAATATCTCTCCTGATTGTTGGCTCTTGACAATCACCTTACCTGAATTTTACTCAGGTGTAACTAAAGTCTGATTTAAGGGTTGTTTATATTTCACATCATTAATCAGAATCTGCAAAGTAACTCAAATAAATTCAGTGGAGTAAAAATACCAGGTTAACCTCTGAATTGTCGTGGAGTAGAATTACAAAGTAGCAATGAGCTGTCATGTGGGTATATATTAATGCTGCGCATTATGGACACAAGCGATTTTCACTCATTTATTAATTATATGTTTTACATTTGATAACACCAATGTGTTTAATACTGGCAACTTCTAATTGTGGGAAAAACGAAAACGTTCAGTCGAGACGTCCCATAGAACATTTTGCGAAACACAATAGCCAGCATGCAGTCCTGGGGGGGGGGCGTTCGATTCCAGTTTTGGATAGTCTGGCGTGGTTTCGTTCCATTTCAAACAGCTGTTTGACGCTCGGCGTAACCTTGGCGCACTGCCACTCCAACATCCAATCCCAAAGTTTGAAGATTAATCACGGGGACTGTAATCCTAAACGATAGCTGGGGATTATGGGTTTAGGATTCGGCCATCCTAAACTCAGAACTGTTGACAATCACAATGATGCTCGAAATGACGTCTGTTTCCGGTTATTTTTATTTTGAAATTCAGTTCCTGACGGACGCCAAAAAAGCCCGAGATTATGGAATTTAAACCAATAAATAAAAGCAAGGATAATTGTGTGTTATTGGTGAGTAAATAACAGTGTGTTATTTTGAAAAGAATAACAAATAGAAGGAAAAAAAGATTTTAAAAATACAGATTCAGTATCCTGAGGCTCTGAGCCCCATTTATTTTCCTCACAGACGGCAACAAAAGTCCGAGATTATACGATTTAAAATAAAAGCAATAATTGTGGCTTGATATTGAGTTAAGAACATGTTTTTATGAACCACACAGCTTCCGGTCTTCCACGACCCGACCGGAGAAAAAGACGTGCTGCAGCCTGCAGGCACGAAACAACATTACCAGTAGAAATACATTGCTTTAAAATCGTGCTGTGCAAACACGAAAAAAAGGGGAAAAATCGTGTTGGTGAACACGAAATGCCGTTGAGACTGGGTTGGCACTGCAGCTCCCCTCTGCTCCACATGTTAGCCTCTTGCTAACACGGTTGCGTATAACATTTTGTAAATTGAATTGTGTCATTGTTGAGTTTACAGCTTGTTCTACTGCCTCCAAGTGGATATAAATGGAATCTTTCAATACAGTAAAAGTAGAAATATAGGCTAATGCTATAGCATTTGGGGCCAACCATCCATATGGGTGCCCCAATATTTTTTTTATATAGCCAAAAACAACATAATGATGTAGCCTATGAATGAGGGCCTATTTCCTGGTACTTGCAGCATCACTCCTTCTAGCTCTTAGTGTTATCAATCAATCAATGTTTATTTATATAGCCCAATATCACAAATGTTACATTTGTCTCAGTGGACTTCACAGTTTGTACAGAATATCAGTATGACAATAGGACACCCTCTGTCCTCAGACCCTCTGTCCTTAGACCCTCACATCGTACAAGGAAACACTTCCGGAGAAACCCACAGTTTAAAGGGAACATGGGAGTAACCTCAGGGAGAGCAACAGAGGAGGGATCCCTCTCCCAGGACGGACAGACGTGCAATAGATGCCGTGTGTAAATTGAAAAGATAATACATTTGCAACATAACAACAACTTTAGATTACATAACACAACACTGCTTGTGTTAGACTTACCCGCGAGTAACTAAATGAAACTAACCATGAAAGTGATAGGATTAACATACCCTCAAATATGCACTTTGTATATTCAATATTTGAATCCCATATGCATATGCATCAGGCCAACTGCAGCACCTGCAAGCATTGTTGTTTTATGTAATCTAAAGTTGGTTTCTTCTTTTGTGTTTTTCTTGTCTTGACATAAAAATATGCAGCTTCTGTTGTGGTGTATGAACACAATGATTGGCGATAAAACCTCACGTAGGGCAATACATTGCAATACACAACAAGGTAAAAAAAAGAAAGTTAAATAAAGAAAAAGTTTTCCACGACTGTGTTTAAAACCTTCTACCGAGTAATATTCATAAATAAACAATTAGCTGTTGTATGTATCAGTAGTGTATTCTTTTTGGCATAATGTGCTCTTAATTTGGGCCTCTCATGTTATTCTCTTTAATCTAATGCCACTTGAAAATCAATTGTTGGTACTTCAAGTAAGAATTTAAAAATGTACTGAAGATGGTTGATGTACTTTACTTGCATAATGGCGCACCTTCAGTGTTATAATGTTACACTTGAGAATACATTAGTGATGCATTCGTGTGTTGTCATAATCTTAATGTTGTCTCTGTGCAGCTGGTTTTAATTATCTGATACACTGTGGGATATTTCAATGCTCTTCATAACAACACATCTTATTGTAGATTCCTATTGGAGTTTCTGCAAATTGAAAATTAGAGAGTGTTAGTTCATATAAAAGTAGGGAAAGGTTGCTAAACCTATAAAACTATAATCCCAATAAGCCTTCCTAATGATGCCATAATCAAGTCCCAGTATTAACATCTAATGCAGAAATTGCTTTAATCCTTCTAGGGAAGATTGTTTTCATCAGTAAAGCACATCTGAAAGTGAAGGCCAAGTCCTGGAGGAAACGAGGAAATCGAGTACATTAGGCGCTTTCACACCAAGTACTTTGCCGTACTTCTTAGTTCTGATGAACTAAAGAGCAGATCGCAGTCCCCTGGGGGAGGATTAGTCAAATGAGCCGCTGACGTCACTTATTCTTCTTCTGCTTTGGGTTTTACTGGCAGGCCGCAAAACAACCTTCACGGCGTATACTGCCGCCGAAGTCCCCGGCCGGAAGTCCCCGGAGTTTGGGACTCGATTTACTCGGAAGGCTTCAGTAGAAGCTGCGGGACTCCCAGCAGCTTCTACTGAAGCCTTCCTAGTAAATCGCCAGAACGCCGACAACCTCCTCATCTCCACCGCTCCATGTTTTCTTTTGGTGTTGTCATAAGTTAGTCTCTCTGCGTTTCTGCGCTGGGCTAAATGCTAATGCTAATAATGCTAATGCGAGGAAAATGAAATGGCGGCTTCACAAAACTTTTTGGGAGTTTTAAGGGGCGCGGTTTGCAATCCGCCAGCCAATCAGACATAGGAACCTTTTTCCTCCATGAAAGGGGGTGAAAAGGAGGAACTAAATTCTAGTTCCAGATTTTTTTGGTGTGAACGCAAATTTTCGGAACTATAATCGGAACTATAATGAGAAAAGTACTCCGTTGTGAAAGCACCTATTGATTCTTTACTCCACACGAGGCGGAGCAATAGTCCCTGGGATAGTTAAAAAATGATTTAATCTGAAAGGGCAATCAGCCAAGTGATTACCCCTGCGCAAAGGATTCCAGTTCTTAACTCAAGATGCCATATCAGTCTGACACAAAGCCAGTGTGCTGTTCACATCTCCCATTAGCCTGCCATTAAACCAGCATCATAAACCCTCCTAAGTACCCTTTCCTGCAACTGGTATGTGATTTAGAAAATGGTGCCCCTGCTGATATGGTACATAATGCCTTCATTTCAGTTTTTGCCAAGTCATTACCTTTATTTGTGACGAGGGAGCTCGTTTGTGAAATGAGGTAGACTACATCTTTAACGGCTTAGAAAAAAGTACTGAAACAACCTCACAGTGAGAAAGGGTAGCTCTAGCGTGTTTCCACCATATAATACTTTAGTATAGGGAATTCCTTATTGAGAATAAATGGTAAATAACTGCATTTACGTTCCAGTTTCTGTGGTTTCAAACAACACAAGTCAGTATTCAAGTCAGCCGTACAAGCACCTCAGAGAATACTAACATTCACAGAGAAGAAATGTGGGGGTTTCATTAGGCTGGGGATCACAAACCACCAACTTCCTGATTGGTGGACAACTGCTCTACCTAAAGCCACAGACAATAAGTAAATATAAACATGTTTTATGATGTAAAATATAATGAAGGAGAGTGTTTTACATATTACTTAATGTATATATTATCACAGAGAAAGAGAAGTTGTTCAAACTGAAATAGGTTTAGTTTGCCTAATTGAGTGTTAGTTTCTTATCGCCATGAAAGTTAGTATAACTTTTAATTAACTCTTAATTCCTCTACAATGACTAAAGCTGTTCAACCTAAACGTTAAGCACATGGGCTGAGGGAACTGCATATTTCAACCATCTGTGGTGCAAATATCAGTTAACCATGCAGGTTAATGAACCAACACCTCCTGGTAGGTCATTGCTCTGGAAGCCAATCAGTGTTGGGTTCACCGGAGGTCAACGGAGATTCAAGATGGAGGACAAACACATATCACCAGTTCACCACCCCTGCAGCAGCAGTTATAACATCTCTGAGAAGTTTCTCAATTCTTTAATTTCCCCCTCCTCGACTCCTCGAATCCTCGGGTCCTCCGGTAGTGACCCAGAAATGGTCTAATTTCTCTAAACTGCACTTCGACTACCGAGGATCGAGCGTCGAGGAGGCGCTCTAACCGAGGATACACTGATGGTTCCTCCGGATATATTTTCGGCAACAGAGATGTTTAAAAGAGTCGTGACGCAACGGCCGGGACTTATCTCAGCCATGAGAGCTCTGCATGCGTCCCCTGGATATTATTTTAGTTACTGCTTTCATCACGACGCAATGTTTACAGTGAGAACAGCTGTGAGGTCCGTGCAGAAAGCAGAGCAGTGTGTATAAGTGATATATCACTCATTATAACAGGCCTACATTACTCTCTGTATTTGTATACTTTAGTTTAGTAGATATCAAACAAAGAGTCGATGTTTAAAATGACCGCTCAGAGAGGAGAGGATTTCTCATTTCTCTAAACCGCCTGCTGCTGTCCTCTCCTCTCTCCTCGGTTCCCCTCCTCGCCTCCTCCGCTCGCATCTCCTGTGGGAGGGACTAAGTCACGAGGATAGGAAGTCCGAGGAGGGGAATTAGAGAAAGGAGAAACCTTCTCAGTGTAAGGAGAAGACTTGGAGGAACATATGTGGAAAATGTAGTTCTTGGTAAGCTGAAAAGAAAAAAGATATAATTTGAAACCTGTTATATTTGTCTAAATGCAGTGAGCTGGCTTTAAAAGTTGGCAATATCTTACTTTAACAAAGCTTCTCTTGCTAAAAGTGCGGTTCAGGCTTTTGAGTTCTGTTTCTGTTTTATCTGTATTTATCTCTGCATGTGGTTTTGTTTACCCGGTGTTGTACAACGACATTATAACCTTTTTTTTCATTATAGAAGCCCACCTGCCAGCTCATCAGAAGTTAGTAGTTTCTGTGTTTCCTTGTGTCAGCCCTCAGAGACAATCGTCTGCAATGCTTCTGTCATTTTCAAAGTTATTTAAAAGTACACCTCGAGTTAAAACATAGATAATAATTTGTGTATACACCTCTGAAACTAATAATCTGAAACTCTAATATTGTGTATGAAGGGCATAAAGGGCTGCTGATTTGATGTGTATCCTTTTTAAATGTATCCTCTGCATCCTGAGAAGGAACTCTCCGACCTCGGGATGTGTTTCGAAAGGGTATCGCTGCAACTTGTCCCTGTCCTTCTCACTCCTCCGCAGCCAGTGTGGAGTTTCTTATTAGTTTCAAAGGACTCAAAGAGCACAGACTTCTTCATTTTCTTATCTTGAATCAACTGCATGAGCAAAGCAATTTTCAGTGTGTTGCTGCCCTGCTGAATATCCCCATCTGTATCCTTCGCAGGTCAGATTGTTATTGAAATGACTTCAGATACTTTCGTCTTTTCTTTGTGCTAGCTGCATCAGAGGATGAGCATCTCTTGGAGCATTTCCTTATAATGGTAGTGGAGTGAGAATTAATAATAAAGCTGCAAGAAAACTGATTCAACTGACATCACAAAGAGATGTAGATTCCTTCAATGAAGACTGAAGACTTTTCTTTTTGTCGCTGCTTTTAATTGAACTATTCATATCTTAAACTGCACTGTAACTTTTATCCATGTATTTTTCCTTTTAATGTTTATTTTATTAGCTTTTCTTTTTAATGCTTAATGTCTTTCATTTTTTGTAAAGCACTTTGAATTGCCTTGTGTTGAAAAGTGCTATATAAATAAACTTGCCTTGTCTTCAATGAATCATGCAGATACTATCCATTGAAAACCTTGTTTAGATGTTATTTTTAATTGGTTGTGTTCAAAACAACACATCGTTTAGGTTTTGATTGGTGTTTCATAATGATTATCATCTTCACATTTCCATCCATCACTCAATGTTTATTTATCTAGCCCAATATCACAAATGTTACATTTGTCAGAAGTAAGGAACATATTCTCCTGCCATCTTCAGTTTTAAATATGTATCTTTTTGAAGCAGTCCAATGGAAATATAAGGCTGTATGCCAATGCCAGATTGTGTCTCATTAGTCAAGGCACAGCAGTGACCATTTAAGCATTGAAAATGTGAAAATAAACAAAATGCATAATTTGCTAATTAGTTATGATAATTATGTATATGGCATATGCCATTTGATTGGGACTCAGTTACAGAAAAAAAAATGTCTGTGTCTGTAGCGCAGTGGTTCTCAAACTTTTTCTGTCAGGCTTTGGAGTCAGGCTCAGTGGCGGCGCCAGAGATTTATTTTGGGGGTGCTGTGCGGTAGTGTTATGCTGTGTTCGTTATTCTCGCGTCCAGGTAAGAAGCTTAAAAAGGAGACTAAATGGAGTCTCTGAGAAGGTTCA
The DNA here is from genome assembly GCF_902827115.2 of Pseudochaenichthys georgianus. Taxonomy (NCBI): domain Eukaryota; kingdom Metazoa; phylum Chordata; class Actinopteri; order Perciformes; family Channichthyidae; genus Pseudochaenichthys; species Pseudochaenichthys georgianus. Next base: position 6,554,158 of record NC_047512.1, on the reverse strand, counting down.
AAATTGGTACTTAATTAATAAAAAGCGCGGTAATGTTACAAGCAGGAGAGAAAGGCTGCAGCTTCCTCTCCCAGGTGCTGGCCGTGCAGAAGAGAGCTTACAAGCATTCGTCCTTCCGCTTGCTGGCTGTTTGCTCCTCCTCTCTGGGAGCTGTAGTGACGTAGGGGACTTCCCCCCTCGTTCGTGTCCGATATCGCGTTAAACAGAGGATTTCGACATTTGACATTCATTGCTTACTTCCACATGCCTTTTCTCCTCCTTATCTCTTTCATAACTTTATATGTAATACATGTTAACGGCGTCAATAGCCACTTTAATGATACTAATGGACGGTACAGGAAGTCTCCATTCTTAATCCTTCTTATGAAGCTTTTAACGGTCCTGAATACATTGATTCCCCAACTGAGCAAACAGCTGTCTACACACACACACAACACCACAGTTATGTGTATCACAGAAATAGTCCGAGACATGGGAAGCCACTCATAAGTCTGGGAACCAGGCAACACCATCTAGGGGAAAGGATTAGCTCAGGCATTACTGACCATCTTGGCTCCTAGGGCATTGCTTTGTTTCAAAAAGGTGATTAGTAACCTTGGTCGGAAAACATAAGAGTCTTCAACGAATGACTTTGGCCACTATACTGTGTGTGAAATAATTTAGAAGTTTGGGGCCTTTTTGTAGCAGGCCTATCTGCCACACCCCTTTTGTGCATGAGAACAAACACACACCTTCACACACACGCTTTACCTCCATGCAAGATTTCAGTCTCCTAAGTCAAAAACGTTGTCCGCCAAAGAGTAAGAATTGAGTTTAGAGCTATTGCAAGCAGCAAAAAAACTGTATTGACCAGTGGCGTAGCCAGGAAGTATTGTGTGGGTGGGCCTGGAGAAATGTAGGGGGGAGGCTTATTAAGCGTGGGGTCTGAGCTGAAACTCCATTAATGATTTTATTTATTTTGTAATGCACTAATTAAACATAAGCATAAACTAGCAGTGAACACAAAAACATAGGCACGGCGGCCTCAGAATGTGTAAAACTGACCTCCACATGACTCCAGGCTCGGGGGCCACAGGTTGTTTATCCTTGACAGTCGCACAGTGGGCACACACTGAGAGTGTTTTCATATTCATCAAATGTGTACACGCTTCACTGCAGCAGACCTCAAGAAGAAACAAGACTTTCATTCACTCACGGCAAAACGGACTTTACTTACTAATTTACTCACGGTAAAAAAAATGCAGTCCCTATTCCATTGTCATGAAGGTGGAATCTAATTATATCCAGAATAAGTTTTATCGGATCCAGGCTAGAAACATGTTTATTTCTGCTGTAAAGTTGGGCATTTTAACATGGGGGTCTATGGAGATTGCTCCTTTCTGCATCCACCCCCTGTCGGCCACTAGATGAACTGCAGTTTGTGGCACTTCCTTCTGGGCGTCCCGGCTCTGCCCCAGAGTTTGCCGCTTGTCAGGAACGTCAAAATCACTATGACGCGCTGATTGGCTGTGGGTGGGCCAGACGTGCATGTGGGCACGTCCGGGACCACCCGGGCCCACCCACGGCTACGCCACTGGACAACTTCTATGACCAAGATTATACATACCATTTTTACATAGAAAAAAATCAATGAGGAATCGAAGCAGCTTCCAGCCTTTGGTGAATAGATGCAGCCTGAGCTCACAACCTCTTCTCCATCAGATAACCTGGTCACACGACAGGTTAAAACCACTCCAATCATTGAGAATATTGTTAAGAAAGAAATATGAGAATGACACTAACCCAAAGGCTGAATCTCCTGAAGGATGGAGATTGGCTCCAACATCAGGAATGAGGCGCTGACAACAAGTCAATGATTGGTTCAGACAGCAGAATATATATTTCTCAAAGTTGGAAACACAAACCTACATTTAAGAGCATGATCTGACAACACCGCAACCATCAATCGGATCAGATTGCCAGAATATGATAATCAGTGTTATTAGGGGAATGCAGCAGAACCTGTAATAACACCATTATGAGACTTTCAAATACCTTGGCTCTGAGAAAGACACGTGTTAGGGAAATATATGTAAATTACGCCTGAAAAACTATGCTAATGTCCTCTATTTGTTTCATATTTCTTAAATAAAACACATAAAAGTCTATATAACCTTCATTTCAAGATGAAAAAAGAGGTATTAAACATGCTTTTTACTACAGTTTGTGCATTTCCATGGCTCTGAGACAGTCACAGATCATTGGCTGGGTTGACAACACAAACCCAAGTCCATCATAACAACTGTGATAAATGTCCTGATCTTGTGTACAGAGAAAACAGCGTCAGCTTTGTGACACGCAGCAGGCATCGGGGCAGATGATAAACATCGCATTTCCCTCCGACTGGTTTTCCTTTGTCGAAACTCCAATCTCCACGGCAGCTGAGTGGAACCACAGCGCATTATCCAGTTGGAGGAAAGTGGGGATATGGTTTGAGCTTGGGCAGTTGGGCAAATGTATTCCACTTCCTTGCACATATACTGCCATATTTATGCTGAAGTGAGGCACGCGTAGGACCTGAAATATGATCATGGAAAAGCTGTCAAAAGCACAATATCGCAACCAGTTCTCATTTTTCACTCTGATGGAAATTAAGATACACTTCTTTATGTTCAAGCGTTGGCAAATGTGCATTCAAGACAGTAATTTGTGCTCGGGGAAACACAATAGCTTACCGTGGTTATCCCCGCTTCATGGAACTGCTGACAAAAGAATTGTGGGGAGAATCAGAAGCTGGCTTGTGTTAGGAAACGACAGATGAAATATGAGATAAACACCCCTCAGCCTCCGATCACAAAGATACTGTATGAGCAATGCGTGTGATGGAGGAGATAGCCTGGCTTTGTGTTTGCACAGCGATACCTAATACTGCTTTATAGAGCATCTATCTGCAGGAATGCAGCTGCGATAAAAATGGATTTATGGCCCGTTATGTATGCTGGGGCACTGTAAGGCACCCATTGTTGAAACGTAATTTACTTCCATTGTTAAATCATGTAACGCAAGGACAGCCTTTCACATATTGTCCCACATTTGTGGACAAATGGTCTAAATTGATCATAATCACCATAAAGAGGGTATTATGGGAGCTATTCTGAGGATTGGTTTCTCTGCTAAAGTGGACACATCATGCTCATTTTCAGGTTCATATAGTATTTAGCTCCTCTACTGGGACATGTCTCCATGCTTTAATGTTCAAAATGCGCTGTACCTCTTTTCACCCTCTGTCTGAAACCAGAGCTATAATGTAAGGCAAGGCAAGGCAAGTTTATTTATATAGCACTTTTCAACGCAAGGCAATTCAAAGTGATTTACAAAAAATGAAAGACATTAAGAAAATGGCATTTAAAAAGTCATTAAAAAGAAAAGCTAATAAAATAAACATTAAAAGAAAAAATACATGGATAAAAGTTACAGTGCAGTTTAAGATGTGAATAGTTAAATTAAAAGCAGCGGCAAAAAGAAAAGTCTTCAGCCTGGATTTAAAAGTAGTCAGAGTTGCAGCGGACCTGCAGGTTTCTGGGAGTTTGTTCCAGATGTTTGGAGCATAATAACTGAACGCTGCTTCTCCATGTTTAGTTCTGACTCTGGGGACAGAAAGCTGACCAGTCCCTGAAGACCTGAGAGATCTGGATGGTTCATCATTTAGCAGGAGGTCAGAAATGTATTTTGGGCCTAAACCATTCAGTGCTTTATAAACCAGCAGCAGTATTTTGAAATCTATTCTTTGACACACAGGAAGCCAGTGTAAATACTTCAGAACAGGAGTGATGTGATCCACTTTCTTAGTGTTAGTGAGGACTCGAGCAGCGGCGTTCTGAATCGGCTGCAGCTTCCTAATAGATTTTGTAGTGAGACCTGTGAAGACACCATTGCAGTAGTCGAGTCTACTGAAGATAAAAGCATGGACACGTTTTTCCAAATCCTGCTCTGACATTAGTCTTTTAATCCTAGATATGTTCTTTAGGTGATAGTAGGCTGATTTAGTAACTGTTTTAATGTGACTGTTGAAACTCAGGTCAGAGTCCATGACTACACCTAGATTTCTGGCTTTATCTGTTGTTTTGAACATTGCAGACTGAAGCTCAGCGCTAACTTTTAAATGTTCTGTAATGTACAATGTTGGAACGCTAGCTAATAGAAGTGTGAGGGTTTCATAGTGATGTCACTATGTTACAGAAACAACAAATGAGTCCAATAGAGGCGTTTCAGGGAGAGAAACTCCCTCTCGAGGGAAAACAACCGACAACCTATCTCACACACTACAGGAAATGGAAATGTTAAAAAGCATAATAGGGCCTCTTTAAATGAATAAAGCAGGGCCTTTTTATCGCTTCAAAAACTTTTAAACATGATGAAATGCAACAGTTGTGATGTCACAAAGGAAAAAGGAATCGCATTGAAGGGAAGTTATTTGAAAACCAAAAGACTTTTGGCAAACCTTAAATGTAAAAAAACTCTTGAAGACATAAAGTGCAGAGCTCCTCAAGATTTCCACATGTTCTTTAGCATTCTGAGTTGAATGAAAGAAGACGTCTGTTTGAGTCGTTTAGGTGAGATCAGACAAGATTGTTCAGCTGCATAAAAACTCATGCGGCTCGGTTTGAGTCGAAATAGTTCCTGGCAGATATAGAGATTAACTTTGCAGGCATTAAAATTCCATGTAAAGCGTGTCTGGGGGTTTGTCACTATGCCGACAAACACGACTAAAACAGCAGAAGAGAAGGAGTAGGCGGCAAGAGAGGGGGAGGCTCACAAAGCGGCCTTTTTATTACCCAGAACCACACTGTCTCCCAGGGAGCGCATATTTAATTACAGACGTGACAAGGAAGACATGAGGGAGTTCAAATGCAACGAATCTGTCAACCCTCGCCCCGATGGAAATCACACACTCACCACACAGCATGCTGGACAGATTAGCTCGAGGTCGGAAATTACAGAACATCTCCCGACCTCAGTGGAACTCTCTGCAGGAGTTTGCCAACTTTTGAACCAGCTTCCTGCAGCCTAATGAATCTCCTGTTTGCCTTTCTCCCTGGCTCAATAGACCTTTCTGTCCTGGGGTTGTTTCTAGCTTATCATACAGGGCAGGGACGTTTCCTTTCATGGTGAATGTGACGATATACATTTTACCCTATTTTTCTAGCAATAGCTAAAGGCGTAAGTCTCAATGTTCCTTTTATGCATATTGAAAAGCGTATCCCAAGGCTCCTCAGAGTGCATTTGATCCCGGTGCAACTCGAGAAAATGCCTACGATGTTAAACTTTGCTTCGTGGTGTGCCTCAGGGATCCATCTGCGCACTGCTTCTTTTCACCCACCATTCATGATATGTGATCGCTGAATCAAGAGACACAAATCAAGGGATCCCCCTCTCCCTGGTGGGAGGCGCTCGCCCACAGTCAGCACATTTTAACACAGCTTTTTCTTTGTCGAATTCTTCATGGATGACATAACACTTTCAAAGCTATATTTTCCGCCTTGACAAACATGAATCTATGGCCCCGGGTCATTCTGTGGGAGGCTATTTAAAGAGGCGGCTCGATGTACAGTAAGAGATTTACACACTTCTCCTCCCGACAGCTACAGGCTTTTATCTGCGTATGATACACACTCTCACATGTCCTCAGAGGATCACATACTGATTTACAGGGCTGCACCGCTTCACATCTGAGTAATAGATAAGTGCTCCGTTATTCTCTGCTGCATAAAGCGTTCACAATAATGCATGCTTAGTCAATATGTTTATTTCAAACAAAGGATCAAATAACTAGTTGTAATGTGATTGGGGGGTTTGTTGTGTCAAACCTCTAGAGAATGATCAGCTGTGCATGCCAACCCAGTCTCACGGCATTTCGTGTTCACCAACACGATTTCCCCCTTTTTTCGTGTTGCACAGCACGATTTTAAAAGCAATGTATTTCTACTGGTAACGTGTTTCGTGCCTGCAGGCTGCAGCACGTCTTTTTCTCCGGTCGGGTCGTGGAAGACCGAAAGCTGTGTGGTTCATAAAAACATGTTCTTACTCAATATCAAGCCACAATTATTGCTTTTATTTTAAATCGTATAATTTCGGACTTTTGTTGCCGTCTGTGAGGAGAAGAAATGAGGCTCAGACAATAAATGGGGCTCAGAGCCTCAGAATACGAAATCTGTATTTTTAAAATATTTTTCCTTCTAATTTGTTATTCTTTTCAAAATAACACACTGTTATTTACTCACCAATAACACACAATTATCCTTGCTTTTATTTATTGGTTTAATTCCATAATCTCGGGCTTTTTTGGCGTCCGTCAGGAACTGAATTTCAAAATAAAATAACCGGAAACAGACGTAGGCCTGTAAGGGACATTTCGAGCATCATTGCGATTGTCAACAGTTCTGAGTTTAGGATGGCCGAAGACACTACACTACCCATAATCCCCAACTATCGTTTAGGACTACAGTCCCCGTGATTAATCTTCAAACTTTGGGATTGGATGTTGGAGTGGCAGGGCGCCAAGGTTACGCCGAGCGTCAAACAGCTGTTTGAAATGGAACGAAACCACGCCAGACTATCCAAAACTGGAATTGAACGCCCCCCCCAGAACTACACATGCTGGCTATTGTGTTTCGCAAAATGTTCTATGGGACGTCTCTACTAAACGTTTTCGTTTTTCCCATAATTAGAAGTTGCCAGTATTAAATTGGTTTAATTCCATAATCTCTGGCTTTTTTGGCGTCCGTCAGGAACTGAATTTCAAAATAAATATAACCGGAAACAGACGTAGGCATTTTGAGCGATTACCAAAGATCCTCAGCAATGGTGTAAGCTCGTTTATTGTATGTTTAGCCGCAATGCATGCTGGGATTTAGTATTTATATGATATGAAATCCGGAAAACATTTTAAAAGAATAAAATAATACTTATTCCGAGTGTTCTTGCTTTCTCTTTGAAAGTCATCACATAACGGAATTGTAATACACGGTTCGGGGGCATTACATATTACAGATCTGCCGTAGTTCTTTATTTAGAGAGCCCTGATGAGAAGACCTTTGGAAAAACTGGAAGAAATGCCGCCGAAACTGAATACTTGACGTGGATCATAAATATATCAACAATTAAACAACATCTTCAATTTCTCTTCACACAATACGTCTCCTTGCAGTATCAACACTAATTCGGCTGACTTTTACATTTGATCTAATTCACAGATAGGTTATATTACACCATAACGGTGCACAGCTGAGAGAAAAGGACTGTAGTTTTCAAAGATATTACTGATTTTCTTTGAATATAAGAATGTAAATACTGAGTCTGAAATAGTATAGCAATATGCTGTAAAATTATGTGAAAACATGAATAAAACTACACATCTTCAGATGTTGTGTACATACATAAGTGTCCTACACTAATACTACAAGTTATTATGGCTGTGTGTACCTTGTGTGCACCGCCTAGTGGTTAAAGCACGTTATTGCTTGGGTTGGTTCCCTCCTACATTTGCACATATATGTGTCAAAGAGAAAGTCTATATGGCTTGCACTCCCAAGATTTTATTCAGATGCTGGTTCCTACAGTGAGACACAACTGGGCAAAACAGCTTTTAGATATGCTGCCCCCCACAGCTTGGAACAATGTACAGAAGGAGCTGAAACTCTCAGATGTAGTCACTATGGGGGAATTCAGGTCCATCTTAAAGGACAGAGAACACGATACCATTGGTAGATGAGAGTGCTCGTATATCCTAAGATCGTTTAAAATGTTGCCAGTTTTGAATGATTTTAATAGTTTGTTTTACTTCGCATATTGACTGGCTAATGTGCCATTTTATTTGTGTTTTACAGCTGAATTTGTCTGCCTGTCATGTCTGTGTTTTATCTGTTGTAACTTTGTACATGCTGCCCTTCTTGGCCAGGTCGCTCTTGGAAAAGAGATTTTAATCTCAATGAGTCTTTTACCTGGTTAAATAAAGGATATTGAATTATTGTTTTTATGTGTTATATTTGATTAAAAAAATATTAAGAGTACGTACTTTCATAGGGGGAAAGTAGAAGGTTTGTGATAGAAATATAGAATATAAAAAATCAAGAAGATACTGTAAGTGATCTATACAATAAAACAGTTTAGTGCAGGATGTACAAAGATATTAATAGGAGGAGGTGCAAAACAGACAAACTAATGAACCTTTATTTAAACATTAAATAATAATTTAGATTAAGGTCTTCTTTTAAATAAGAAAAAAACTTTGGGGGTATCTATCTACAGATAAATATTAAGCCTGACAAAGTACTTAACGTCTAATATATTGCTTTCCTGCAATGTTAACTATGTTGAAGCACTTATTTTAACTGATATTATAGACATTAATTATACTCTTATGTATGTAGATAGAATAAGAAATGTGCAGAATATGACAGTTTAATGGTGGAGGTACACACATATTGATAGATGTCTTGTAATGCACTGTTGAGGAACCTGTGACCCAAGTTTTTCATTCATTGCATAACTACACCGTAGTTGTGTGTATGATATGTCAATAAACCTTTGAAAATCTTGAAAGGGATGTGCAAAATAGCCATAATATACAGTCTTTAATTAACTATTAGTAGAGAATAACGAGTAATGAATATACTTTATTACTTGTTTCCATTCATGTCAATTGCAGATACATGTTTAGTCTTCTCAAGCTCCAACTATCAAATATCTCTCCTGATTGTTGGCACTTGACAATCACCTTACCTGAATTTTACTCAGGTGTAACTAAAGTCTGATTTAAGGGTTGTTTATATTTCACATCATTAATCAGAATCTGCAAAGTAACTCAAATAAATGCAGTGGAGTAAAAATACCAGGTTAACCTCTGAATTGTAGTGGAGTAGAATTACAAAGTAACAATGAGCTGTCATGTGGGTATGTATTAATGCTGCGCATTATGGACACAAGCGATTTTCACTCATTTATTAATTATATGTTTTACATTTGATAACACCAATGTGTTTAATACTGGCAACTTCTAATTGTGGGAAAAACGAAAACGTTCAGTCGAGACGTCCCATAGAACATTTTGCGAAACACAATAGCCAGCATGCAGTCCTGGGGGGGGGCGTTCGATTCCAGTTTTGGATAGTCTGGCGTGGTTTCGTTCCATTTCAAACAGCTGTTTGACGCTCGGCGTAACCTTGGCGCACTGCCACTCCAACATCCAATCCCAAAGTTTGAAGATTAATCACGGGGACTGTAGTCCTAAACGATAGCTGGGGATTATGGGTTTAGGATTCGGCCATCCTAAACTCAGAACTGTTGACAATCACAATGATGCTCGAAATGACGTCTGTTTCCGGTTATTTTTATTTTGAAATTCAGTTCCTGACGGACGCCAAAAAAGCCCGAGATTATGGAATTAAACCAATAAATAAAAGCAAGGATAATTGTGTGTTATTGGTGAGTAAATAACAGTGTGTTATTTTGAAAAGAATAACAAATTAGAAGGAAAAAAAGATTTTAAAAATACAGATTTCAGTATCCTGAGGCTCTGAGCCCCATTTATTTTCCTCACAGACGGCAACAAAAGTCCGAGATTATACGATTTAAAATAAAAGCAATAATTGTGGCTTGATATTGAGTAAGAACATGTTTTTATGAACCACACAGCTTCCGGTCTTCCACGACCCGACCGGAGAAAAAGACGTGCTGCAGCCTGCAGGCACGAAACACATTACCAGTAGAAATACATTGCTTTTAAAATCGTGCTGTGCAACACGAAAAAAAGGGGAAAATCGTGTTGGTGAACACGAAATGCCGTGAGACTGGGTTGGCACTGCAGCTCCCCTCTGCTCCACATGTTAGCCTCTTGCTAACACGGTTGCGTATAACATTTTGTAAATTGAATTGTGTCATTGTTGAGTTTACAGCTTGTTTCTACTGCCTCCAAGTGGATATAAATGGAATCTTTCAATACAGTAAAAGTAGAAATATAGGCTAATGCTATAGCATTTGGGCCAACCATCCATATGGGTGCCCCAATATTTTTTTTATATAGCCAAAAACAACATAATGATGTAGCCTATGAATGAGGGCCTATTTCCTGGTACTTGCAGCATCACTCCTTCTAGCTCTTAGTGTTATCAATCAATCAATGTTTATTTATATAGCCCAATATCACAAATGTTACATTTGTCTCAGTGGACTTCACAGTTTGTACAGAATATCAGTATGACAATAGGACACCCTCTGTCCTCAGACCCTCTGTCCTTAGACCCTCACATCGTACAAGGAAACACTTCCGGAGAAAACCCACAGTTTAAAGGGAACATGGGAGTAACCTCAGGGAGAGCAACAGAGGAGGGATCCCTCTCCCAGGACGGACAGACGTGCAATAGATGCCGTGTGTAAATTGAAAAGATAATACATTTGCAACATAACAACAACTTTAGATTACATAACACAACACTGCTTGTGTTAGACTTACCCGCGAGTAACTAAATGAAACTAACCATGAAAGTGATAGGATTAACATACCCTCAAATATGCACTTTGTATATTCAATATTTGAATCCCATATGCATATGCATCAGGCCAACTGCAGCACCTGCAAGCATTGTTGTTTTATGTAATCTAAAGTTGTTTTCTTCTTTTGTGTTTTTCTTGTCTTGACATAAAAATATGCAGCTTCTGTTGTGGTGTATGAACACAATGATTGGCGATAAAACCTCACGTAGGGCAATACATTGCAATACACAACAAGGTAAAAAAAAGAAAGTTAAATAAAAGAAAAAGTTTCCACGACTGTGTTTAAAACTCTACCGAGTAATATTCATAAATAAACAATTAGCTGTTGTATTGTATCAGTAGTGTATTCTTTTTGGCATAATGTGCTCTTAATTTGGGCCTCTCATGTTATTCTCTTTAATCTAATGCCACTTGAAAATCAATTGTTGGTACTTCAAGTAAGAATTTAAAAATGTATGAAGATGGTTGATGTACTTTACTTGCATAATGGCGCACTTCAGTGTTATAATGTTACACTTGAGAATAATTAGTGATGCATTCGTGTGTTGTCATAATCTTAATGTTGTCTCTGTGCAGCTGGTTTTAATTATCTGATACACTGTGGGATATTTCAATGCTCTTCATAACAACACATCTTATTGTAGATTCCTATTGGAGTTTCTGCAAATTGAAAATTAGAGAGTGTTAGTTCATATAAAAGTAGGGAAAGGTTGCTAAACCTATAAAACTATAATCCCAATAAGCCTTCCTAATGATGCCATATCAAGTCCAGTATTAACATCTAATGCAGAAATTGCTTTAAATCCTTCTAGGGAAGATTGTTTCATCAGTAAAGCACATCTGAAAGTGAAGGCCAAGTCCTGGAGGAAACGAGAAATCGAGTACATTAGGCGCTTTCACACCAAGTACTTTGCCGTACTTCTTTAGTTCTGATGAACTAAAGAGCAGATCGCAGTCCCTGGGGGAGGATTAGTCAAATGAGCCGCTGACGTCACTTATTCTTCTTCTGCTTTGGGTTTACTGGCAGGCCGCAAACAACTTCACGGCGTATACTGCCGCCCGAAGTCCCCGGCCGGAAGTCCCCGGAGTTGGGGACTCGATTTACTCGGAAGGCTTCAGTAGAAGCTGCCGGGACTCCCAGCAGCTTCTACTGAAGCCTTCCTAGTAAATCGCCAGAACGCCGACACCTCCTCATCTCCACCGCTCCCATGTTTTCTTTTGTGTTGTCATAAGTTAGTCTCTCTGCGTTTCTGCGCTGGGCTAATGCTAATGCTAATAATGCTAATGCGAGGAAAATGAAATGGCGGCTTCACAAAACTTTTTGGGAGTTTTAAGGGGCGCGGTTTGCAATCCGCCCAGCCAATCAGACATAGGAACCTTTTTCTCCCATGAAAGGGGGTGAAAAGGATGAACTAAATTCTAGTTCCAGATTTTTTTGGTGTGAACGCAAATTTTCGGAACTATATCGGAACTATAATGAGAAAAGTACTCCGTTGTGAAAGCACCTATTGATTCTTTACTCCACACGAGGCGGAGCAATAGTCCCTGGGATAGTTAAAAAATGATTTAATCTGAAAGGGCAATCAGGCCAAGTGATTACCTGCGCAAAGGATTCCAGTTCTTAACTCAAGATGCCATATCAGTCTGACACAAAGCCAGTGTGCTGTTCACATCTCCCATTAGCCTGCCATTAAACCAGCATCATAAACCCTCCTAAGTACCCTTTCCTGCAACTGGTATGTGATTTAGAAAATGGTGCCCCTGCTGATATGGTACATAATGCCTTCATTTCAGTTTTTGCCAAGTCATTACCTTTATTTGTGACGAGGGAGCTCGTTTGTGAAATGAGGTAGACTACATCTTTAACGGCTTAGAAAAAAGTACTGAAACAACCTCACAGTGAGAAAGGGTAGCTCTATCGTGTTTCACCATATAATACTTTAGTATCGGGAATTCCTTATTGAGAATAAATGGTAAATAACTGCATTTACGTTCCAGTTTCTGTGGTTTCAAACAACACAAGTCAGTATTCAAGTCAGCCGTACAAGCACCTCAGAGAATACTAACATTCACAGAGAAGAAATGTGGGGTTTCATTTAGGCTGGGGATCAAACCACCAACTTCCTGATTGGTGGACAACTGCTCTACCTAAAGCCACAGACAATAAGTAAATATAAACATGTTTATGATGTAAAATATAATGAAGGAGAGTGTTTTACATATTCTTAATGTATATATTATCACAGAGAAAAGAGAAGTTGTTCAAACTGAAATAGGTTTAGTTTGCCTAATTGAGTGTTAGTTTCTTATCGCCATGAAAGTTAGTATAACTTTTAATTAACTCTTAATTCCTCTACAATGACTAAAGCTGTGTTCAACCTAAACGTTAAGCACATGGGCTGAGGCAACTGCATATTTCAACCATCTGTGGTGCAAATATCAGTTAACCATGCAGGTTAATGAACCAACACCTCCTGGTAGGTCATTGCTCTGGAAGCCAATCAGTGTTGGGTTCACCGGAGGTCAACGGAGATTCAAGATGGAGGACAAACACATATCACCAGTTCACCACCTGCAGCAGCAGTTATACATCTCTGAGAAGGTTTCTCAATTCTTTAATTTCCCCTCCTCGACTCCTCGAATCCTCGGTCCTCCGGTAGTGACCCAGAAATGGATCTAATTTCTCTAAATGCACTTCGACGACCGAGGATCGAGCGTCGAGGAGGCGCTCTAACCGAGGATACACTGATGGTTCCTCCGGATATATTTTCGGCAACAGAGATGTTTAAAAGAGTCGTGACGCACGGCCGGACTTATCTCAGCCAATGAGAGCTCTGCATGCGTCCCCTGGATATTATTTTAGTTACTGCTTTCATCACGACGCAATGTTTACAGTGAGAACAGCTGTGAGGTCCGTGCAGAAAGCAGAGCAGTGTGTATAATATATATCACTCAGTATAACAGGCCTACATTACTCTCTGTATTTGTATACTTTAGTTTAGTAGATATCAAACAAAGAGTCGATGTTTAAAATGACCGCTCAGAGAGGAGAGGATTTCTCATTTCTCTAACCGCCTGCTGCTTCCTCTCCTCTCTCCTCGGTTCCCCTCCTCGACTCCTCCGCTCGCATCTCCTGTGGGAGGGACTAAGTCACGAGGATAGGAGTCGAGGAGGGGAATTAGAGAAATGAGAAACCTTCTCAGTGTAAGGAGAAGACTTGGAGGAACATATGTGGAAAATGTAGTTCTTGGTAAGCTGAAAAGAAAAAAGATATAATTTGAAACCTGTTATATTTGTCTAAATGCAGTGAGCTGGCTTTAAAAGTTGGCAATATCTTACTTTAACAAAGCTTCTCTTGCTAAAAGTGCGGTTCAGGCTTTTGAGTTCTGTTTCTGTTTTATCTGTATTTATCTCTGCATGTGGTTTTGTTTACCCGGTGTTGTACAACGACATTATAACCTTTTTTTTCATTATAGAAGCCCACCTGCCAGCTCATCAGAAGTTAGTAGTTTCTGTGTTTCCTTGTGTCAGCCCTCAGAGACAATCGTCTGCAATGCTTCTGTCATTTTCAAAGTTATTTAAAAGTACACCTCGAGTTAAAACATAGATAATAATTTGTGTATACACCTCTGAAACTAATAATCTGAAACTCTAATATTGTGTATGAAGGGCATAAAGGGCTGCTGATTTGATGTGTATCCTTTTTAAATGTATCCTCTGCATCCTGAGAAGGAACTCTCCGACCTCGGGATGTGTTTCGAAAGGGTATCGCTGCAACTTGTCCCTGTCCTTCTCACTCCTCCGCAGCCACAGTGTGGAGTTTCTTATTAGTTTCAAAGGACTCAAAGAGCACAGACTTCTTCATTTTCTTATCTTGAATCAACTGCATGAGCAAAGCAATTTTCAGTGTGTTGCTGCCCTGCTGAATATCCCCATCTGTATCCTTCGCAGGTCAGATTGTTATTGAAATGACTTCAGATACTTTCGTCTTTTCTTTGTGCTAGCTGCATCAGAGGATGAGCATCTCTTGGAGCATTTCCTTATAATGGTAGTGGAGTGAGAATTAATAATAAAGCTGCAAGAAAACTGATTCAACTGACATCACAAAGAGATGTAGATTCCCTTCAATGAAGACTGAAGACTTTTCTTTTTGTCGCTGCTTTTAATTGAACTATTCATATCTTAAACTGCACTGTAACTTTTATCCATGTATTTTTCCTTTTAATGTTTATTTTATTAGCTTTTCTTTTTAATGCTTAATGTCTTTCATTTTTTGTAAAGCACTTTGAATTGCCTTGTGTTGAAAAGTGCTATATAAATAAACTTGCCTTGTCTTCAATGAATCATGCAGATACTATCCATTGAAAACCTTGTTTAGATGTTATTTTTAATTGGTTTGTGTTCAAAACAACACATCGTTTAGGTTTTGATTGGTGTTTCATAATGATTATCATCTTCACATTTCCATCCATCACTCAATGTTTATTTATCTAGCCCAATATCACAAATGTTACATTTGTCAGAAGTAAGGAACATATTCTCCTGCCATCTTCAGTTTTAAATATGTATCTTTTTGAAGCAGTCCAATGGAAATATAAGGCTGTATGCCAATGCCAGATTGTGTCTCATTAGTCAAGGCACAGCAGTGACCATTTAAGCATTGAAAATGTGAAAATAAACAAAATGCATAATTTGCTAATTAGTTATGATAATTATTTATATGGCATATGCCATTTGATTGGGACTCAGTTACAGAAAAAAAAAATGTCTGTGTCTGTAGCGCAGTGGTTCTCAAACTTTTTCTGTCAGGCTTTGGAGTCAGGCTCAGTGGCGGCGCCAGAGATTTATTTTGGGGGTGCTGTGCGGTAGTGTTATGCTGTGTTCGTTATTCTCGCGTCCAGGTAAGAAGCTTAAAAAGGAGACTAAATGGAGTCTCTGAGAAGGTTCAAAATTGGTACTTTAATTAATAAAAAGCGCGGTAATGTTACAAGCAGGAGAGAAAGGCTGCAGCTTCCTCTCCCAGGTGCTGGCCGTGCAGAAGAGAGCTTACAAGCATTCGTCCTTCCCGCTTGCTGGCTGTTTGCTCCTCCTCTCTGGGAGCTGTAGTGACGTAGGGGACTTCCCCCCTCGTTCGTGTCCGATATCGCGTTAAACAGAGGATTTCGACATTTGACATTCATTGCTTACTTCCACATGCCTTTTCTCCTCCTTATCTCTTTCATAACTTTATATGTAATACATGTTAACGGCGTCAATAGCCACTTTAATGATACTAATGGACGGTAGTCCCGGATGTCGTCATGAAGGATTTTCAGAATGAAAGCTTGGTATTGAGAACTTCCGGGTTTTTCCAGAATAAAATAGCATTTAAACTGACGGTATGTTTAAGGTACATTATGCCATAAAACATTGATTTTAATTTCTAACAGTAGCTTGACGTTTCATAGAGGTTGCTCAAACATTTAGGGTTTCCCATTAAGGTACCGGGCGCTGCAGTGGAATTCTCTACTGCAACACTCCCCACGCACACGCACACACACAGTGTACCCGCGACTGTTACAATGAAGGCTCGATATCAGCTCACGGCATATAGGTGTATGCTGGGGTAAAGTGCTATTTTTATAGGTGGTGTGTGGACCTCACATAGGGGGGTCCGGGGGCAAGCTCCCCCGGGAAGATTTTAAATATTGAAGTTAAAAGCATCAATCTGGTGCACTTTGAGAGCAACATGAAGAGATCTATGGATACATCTCTCAACACCCATTTGAAACAGAACTGTAAACAGATTTGCTTTTTCTTTATTGATATTTTAAAAATCACTCCCCTTTTAAACTTATTCATTTTTACTTCATCTAGTATTTCATTCTTGTTTTTAATTTATTCTCTTATTTTTTTATAACTATAATGATCATATAAACGTGTGCCTCGGAAATAAATGTTTACATTAATGGTGACCCAAACGTTTGAGACCCACTGAGATAACACTGAGAGAGTCCTTTAGCTCACTGAGTCTCTCAGTCTGACTGGAGAGGACTCTCCTCCACCTTGTTGTTGAAAAAACTCCTTATATCCGTTAGCGTAGCTCGCTAGCATCAGAAGCTAACAACAACGATCTCCGGTGTTTGTTTTTTTCTCTCTCTCTCTCTCTCTCTCTCTCTCTCTCTCTCTCTCTCTCTGTCTCTCTGTCTCTCTCTCTCTCTCTCTCTCACAAAATGGCTCGTTCCACACACACACAGAGCCGAGCTTTAATGAAACACAGAGACCCAGACGTAATAGTACTGTATCTATCATATTATTTTCGAATCAATAATATTTCAAAATATGATTTTTTTTTATAACCATTTTTCCTACTGGTCTCTCGCCCCCCGCCCCCCACTTTGAGAACCACTGCTGTAGCGTCACTGTTTTGGCGTCACTGTTTTGGAAAGGTTTGTGAGATGAAGAGGCAGCTAGTCATTCCTCTCTGTGCTCATACACATATTTGGCCTCTTCCTCCTGCTTTCTAACGGAATGATTCTGCTTTAAACAGGACAGATTCCCAAGGAATAAACAATATGGGGAAAAAATAATGAAAAAAAGCTTTCTGCTTTTCAATGTTGGTGTGGAGTTCTGACCAGATTTAATGATACAACAGTGACACCTGGGGGTAAGGCAGGATACTGTACCAGCTTAGACATTTACTTTTATTTACAAATATACTTACCAAACACATTTCAACAACATAGCAATTCAAAATGCTATGCTAAAAATGTAATAGCATTAAGAGTGCAATAATGCATTTAAAAGCATTGATTAACAAGCCAAGAGAACACACAACAATCTAAAATTGAACAAGACAACTATAAAATGCAAGAATAAAAGTCAATGCTGTGTAAAATGAGAATATCACTTTAATTCCTGCATTTTACAGTTCTCTTTATTCTGTTTTAGTCTGTTTTGTTTATGAATGTTTTTAAATACAGGAGAAAGAAACGTGCCCCCATCCATAAAAAAAGTGTTTTGCTTTGCCTGTTTAATTTGTTCACGCATGTGTTTTGCCGTCTTTGTGCAGATGGATGCAGGTGCAGAGTTTGTCAGGACAGGAGAAGCTGTTTTCACATCCATCTGTGGAAGTGGTTGAGTCCCTGTTTAATTTAAATATGAGTTTAAGTAAGTGAGTACAAGCAGGACTTTGTAACTACTTTGACGACCATAATGAGATTAACTTAAAGGTCCCATGTCATGGCCATTTCTACTGATCATAATTCCATTGTTGAGGTCGACTACAATACATTTATATTGTGCAATTTTCCAAACTCACATTGGTTTCCCATACAGCAGCATCTCTGTATAGTAGGCCTATGTGTATTCCCTCTGTGTCCTAAACGGCTTGTTGGATATCCTGCCCCCCCCCCCCCCCTGTGAGCCAGCGGAGCGCAGCGGTACGCGCACGCACGCACAAACACACACACACACACACACACACACACCAAAACACACACACACCAAAACACACACACACACACACACCCCAAAACACACACACACCCCAAAACACACACACACCCCAAAACACACACACACACACACACACACACACACACAAACTCGCGCCTCGCCAAGTCCCGCTCTCGGCTGAGAAATCGCGGAGCTGTCGCTGAGAAAAGATTGAATCTGTGTGTGAGCAGAGATATTTTTAAACGTAACGGGCCGCGGACGTAACGTAACGAACGTCACTCTACCCAAATACGGTCACTATACACCCAAAGAAGTAAACAATGCAAAAGAGAAATGTCCAACGAGGCGTCTGGGACAGCATCAGACGGTATTCTGTTTTGAGTTCTCGCTCCAGGGTGCACTTTTGGGTTTGTGACCTTGCCGACGTTTCCTGCAGAAAAAGCTTCATACACACAAGGGGACGGGTAATAACTAGAAAAGCATGACATGGGACCTTTAAAGTAGGATGACACGGTGTCCTCTTAAATTACAAATATCAGCATATTTATATATTTTAGATGTTTTTGTTTTGTGGGAGTAATTATAATCATTCTTTTTGCTGACTCAAATTAGCATTCACAGAGTGTGGTAAAACAGGGCTCTTCCAGGCACCATCATAAAGTTGCTGATGAAAACAATTCATTAAATTAATTAGGCTTTCTCTCACCCCAAAACACAGCTTTCACTCTCCGTTCCTATTTCTTATTAATACATATTGAGTGGCAGATGTTAATTAATAAAAGAAGCCCTCAAACCCACCATAATTATCCATTATTTGGTTTTCACCCTTCACCTAAAGAATATGGACACAGTTTGAAAACTCACTAACTTGAATAATTTGTTTAAAATATTAAAGTTACGTTTATTTCAAAACTCGCTGCAGGGATTCGCTCTCATTCTCATGGGGTATTATTGGAAGTGGAACCAAGAATCTTTGATGAATTGATAAATGATCCTTACTTTTTTTCAATTTAGGGCCAACACTTTTGTTTCTAAAAGCTATAATGGCAAACAATTCCCTGCTCATCAAGCTACACACAGGTTCCACTAGCATTACAGGCTCAGTGTGTAGGATTTAGCATTGGGGTTGCAGATTACAGTCGACTAAATACCCCTGTTCACCCCTCCCTTTACGAGAACGAGCGCCTCACAAAACGTTGGTAACGCAAAGGAATCTCTATCATAACCCTACATTGTGAGCAACAGCATTCAGGCGGCTGGTGTTAATGCAGATGTACTAGTAGTGTGTAAGAGAACTAAAGTACAGTGGCCTTCAGATTAAGCAACAAAGCTTTGGGTTTTTTTTGTCCCTTCTGAGCTACCGTAGAAACATAGCCGTCTCTGATGTGGAGGGCTCAAGTCTTTATTTCAGGTGTTATGAATTCAATATTCCATTTGGACGAAGGGTGGACACTTATCCTGATTAATTCATCTTAAAAACCAAGATAAGCTTTGTTGCTTTTCTCCCTCTCTGGTTTAAGAAAGATTGCTTTAAAGACAGAGAAATGTGTCCTGGAGTTGTTCCGAGAACCTTTTAGTCATGAGAAGAGCAATAAAACACGTTGGACAGTGTTGAAGTCAGGACTCTGTCATGTTTGTCCACACCAACAGACTGAGGTGTCCACAGACATGTAGCTTTATGATATTTATATCCACCACAACTGTCACACAGTGCATAGTTACCAGACATTGGATCATACAGTACTGGCAGCTTCTGAAGTGAAAAGGCTCCGAAGTGCCAGGATGGGTTAAGCACTCCATCTTGTTTTCATCACCCTTTCCTCTCCTGACTCACTCCAGTGAGAAAACACCGTATGTTTCACCAAAAAGATTTGTATTCTGTAATTCTACATTTCATCATGGCCGCAGTATCTGGCTCTCCACCGCAGAAAAAGCGAATGACTGTTTGGTTTGTTAGCCAAATGGCGGCGCGAGCGATATCTCATGCAACGCCCATGTAAAGTACCCAGCAGTGAGATTACTGATTGATATTTATTTCCCCGCGCCGAGATTTGCTCAGCGTGAGCAGACGAAGGAGATGGAAACTGGGAGCAGGCGAGCACGCGAGGGAACAGCAGGCCCTCACATTAGACTCAACAAGAGGACGCTGGGAAAACTCTGCTGCCGAACCAGGACGACAATTTAAAACCCATGTTAAACAAATACAGACATGCAATAGATTCACGGTCGGCATTCGAGCGCGGTCGTTCACAAACTGGTTATTAGAAGCGAGGGCCGTGTTGTTTCGCTGGCTCTCACTTCCCCGAGGCATACAATAACCTTTTTGTAGCTCACTTTTTAAAAGCCCAACTCAACTCCTGTTGCCTGAGACTGAAACTCGCTTGTAAAAAAAAAAAAGGACCAATTTACCCTCCTCTTCAACATCGTTCCTGCACCACCCCTGACAAATGAGAAAGGACCCTTGTATCTACGCTCAAGTGCCACACTAATCAAATCCGATTATTATCGCTCCATATTTAATTAACTCAAGTTGGTACCTGATCTTCTCTGCTGCAGTTCATTAAGGTCAGGTTTATTTCCTGTGCACATCACAGGAAATAAACCTGGCTGCTTTGGATTACTGCAGCCCTTCATCTCCTCGTTGACTCCGGCATCTGATCTTTTACGGCCGAGCTTTGACTTTACAATATGTTGATAGGTTTTACGAGTAGGCACTGCGTTCTTGCACTGGGTTGTGAGGAAACAGACTTTGATGGTCTGATCTTATTGAGGGGATTTCACATTTCTATCTGACATCTGCCTGCCTGCCTGGCCCTCGCTCGGTTATCATTTAAAGCTTCAGCGCAGTGACTTCCAGGCAAAACTACTCAGTTGATGCACGATGGACACTTTTTCATATCAATCCAAACACATCATATATTTGATAAAGTCGTGGTAAAAATAACTCGCAACTTGCTTTCACTTTAGTTACTCGTTCTCTTTTGCAGTTTTGATAATGATATCTCTATAAGGAGAGCATTTCAAAGTACATGTACGGTAGTTAGAAACAAATACACCATTGGACTCCTTTGTTAACTTCAGGAACATAGTGACATCACTATGTAAAACTCACGCTTCAATTGGCTAGCAATCCAACACATTGTAAGTGATTGGGTTAAGGGGCAGGACATCTCTAAGCGGTTGACCAATCACAACAGAGTCGGCCAGCTAACCAATCGGAGCAGACTGAGCTCTGGTTTCAGACAGAGGGTGAAAAGAGGTGCTGCAGCACAGGCAGTATGAGATAAATAAAGAGCTTATTGAACATTAAAGCATGGAGACATGTCCCAGTAGAGACACTACATCAGCAGGAGAGGACTCTTTAAAGTAGAGACACTACATACAGGCCCGCCTTAACCTGCCTTCAGGCCCTGGGGCTGAATGGTTTTGTAGGCCCCCTATTTAAACAACAAATCAAAGTCATGTATAGCCTCGGCAGGCTCTGTGATCGCACTTCTCCACTCTGTTCTATGCGCGCCTGGTCCTCTCCTCCAGATGAGTGACGTATCAGGCCTCCCTCATGTATCTGTCCGGTTGCCGTTGGCTCCCCTCCACGTAGCAAGTCCTCGTCGTCCTCTCCATCTCCTCCCCTCCCTCCCTCCCTCCTGTCTGTTTTTCCTCTCCCGCTACTCCATCGCTATCAGAACCAGACGGCCTACTTGGCAGCCGGCACCGCTGTCGCTCGGTACAGAACTCATCTGTCCTTCCTCCTCATCCCGGCCTACAGCTTTAAAATAACCTGTAAGCTTCGACATGTTTTGTAATAGCTGCTTGTCTCGAAACTCCTTTTCCCTCAACAATTTCCTTTCCCGAGCGCCACTCTCACACTTTTTCTCCTAAACAACCTTCATCTGTCACTCAATCACTCACAATTTGAATAAGTCACATGTGACACATATTCTCTGATTGGCTGTTTCGGAGTCATCTCTGGAATCCATCGATCTGATTGATTAGCGGAGAAAATTATCAAAATACTACGGAGGGAAGATATTCTCGTTTGGATTACTGGTCTGGGGGAAGCTCATGAGTGTGTGTGTGTGTGTGTGTGTGTGTGTGTGTGTGTGTGTGTGTGTGTGTGTGTGTGTGTGTGTGTGTGTGTGGTGTGTGTGTGTGTGTGTGTGTGTGTGTGTGTGTGTGTGTGTGTGTGTGTGTGTGTGTGTGTTTGTGTTTTTGTATTTTTGCGTTTGTGTGTATTGTGTTTGTTTCCCGGGGAAACCACTCACGAGAAACACCGGCTGTTGTTATGCCTGCTGTGACGTCAAGTTACTCCGTTCTCCGCTTGTAATTACGCCGAAGCTTCAAAGCTTTATTTATCATCTGAATTTGCCGAAACACGTTTAATATTCTGAAAGCCAAGACTTTCTTTATTTGAAACCAGATAAAAACAAACTGTAACGGACCCTGCCGTGTTATCTATGATGACTATACTCTTACATTCATAATTTCAGCCGGAGGGAGGGGGAGTGAGAGTCATCTTCCCTTTACAAGCTTCAAAAATGTATTTATCGTGTCATTTTTTTTTTTTAAATGTATTGGCTAGGCCCCTGATCTCCGTAGGCCCCTGGGCTTCAGCCCAGGTCAGCCCGTGCATTAAGGCGGCCCTGACTACATACTGATATACACCTGAACATCAGCAGGAGAGGACTCTTTAAAGTAGAGACACTACATGATATACACCTGCACATCAGCAGGAGAGGACTCTTTAAAGTAGAGACACTACATACTGATATACACCTGAACTTCAGCAGGAGAGGACTCTTTAAAGTAGGGACACTACATACTGATATACACCTGAACAACAGCAGGAGAGGACTCTTTAAAGTAGAGACACTACATACTGATATACACCTGCACATCAGCAGGAGAGGACTCTTTAAAGTAGAGACACTACATACTGATATACACCTGAACATCAGCAGGAGAGGACTCTTGAAAGTAGAGACACTACATACTGATATACAGTACACCTGAACATCAGCAGGAGAGGACTCTTTAAAGTAGAGACACTACATACTGATATTCACCTGAACATCAGCAGGAGAGGACTCTTTAAAGTAGAGACACTACATACTGATATACAGCTGAACATCAGCAGGAGAGGACTCTTTAAAGTAGAGACACTACATACTGATATACAGCTGAACATCAGCAGGAGAGGACTCTTTAAAGCAGAGACACTACATACTGATATACACCTGAACTTCAGCAGGAGAGGACTCTTTAAAGTAGGGACACTACATACTGATATACACCTGAACAACAGCAGGAGAGGACTCTTTAAAGTAGAGACACTACATACTGATATACACCTGCACATCAGCAGGAGAGGACTCTTTAAAGTAGAGACACTACATACTGATATACACCTGAACATCAGCAGGAGAGGACTCTTGAAAGTAGAGACACTACATACTGATATACAGTACACCTGAACATCAGCAGGAGAGGACTCTTTAAAGTAGAGACACTACATACTGATATTCACCTGAACATCAGCAGGATAGGACTCTTTAAAGTAGAGACAACTACATACTGATATACAGCTGAACATCAGCAGGAGAGGACTCTTTAAAGTAGAGACACTACATACTGATATACAGCTGAACATCAGCAGGAGAGGGACTCTTTAAGTCAGAGGACACTACATACTGGATATACAAAACCTGAACATCAGCAGGAGAAGGACTCTTTAAAGTAGAGGGACTAAACCCACATACTGATTAGACAACACCTGGAACATCAGCAGGAGAGGGACTCTTTAAAGTAGAGACACTACAATAGGAATATAACACCTTGAACATCACATGGAGTGAGGACTCTTTAAAGTAGAGACACGAGCATACTGATAGTAACCATCCTGAACATTCAAGCAAGGAGAGGACGTCTTTAAAAGTAGAAGACGACTACATACTGATATACACCTGAAACAATCAGCATGGAGAGGACTCTTTAAAAACATAGAGGACAACTAGATACTGATAATACAGCCTGAACATCAGCAGGAGAAAGGACTCTTAAAAGCAGAAAACACTACATACTGATATACACCTGAACATCAGCAGGAGAGGACTCTTTAAAGTAGAGACACTACATACTGATATACACCTGAACATCAGCAGGAGAGGACTCTTTAAAGCAGAGACACTACATACTGATATACACCTGAACATCAGCAGGAGAGGACTCTTTAAAGTAGAGACACTACATACTGATATACAGTAGTTGACGTATCAGCCAGATGGGGAACCAAAGGGAAAGCTCATAGAAGAGAGATGGTATATCCTCTTGGGAGCATGAAACTGCACTTTCAAATATCACAAATTCATCGTGGTGGCATTTAAATGTTGTATTGTTAAAATACATCTGGCTCATTACTTCACACAAACCTATTTGATTACACCGCTTTCTTTTGGTATCGTATCCTCAAAACACTTCCTAAGCATACTTCAAAAGGCTCAAAATAACACAGGTGATATCAAATGATTCTGTTTTATTATGATCTCTGTAATCCAGCAATTGATGATACTTTCCTTTGTGGTGTCTCCAGCTGACAGAACACAAACCATTTCCCTTCTTGGATCTGGAACTAACATACAAGAGAAATGAAAGTATCTTGTAGCTGGATGGGATTTTACAAATAATGCTGGCATCGTTATTAATGGTAGCTGTGTTAATCATTAACCTGCAATTCTGTCAGATGAAAGTGCCTTATCTTCCTGCCTATGTTATCTGACCCAGACAAATCTGTGTCTTTTATAGAAAAGGTAGTTTCTAGTCCATACCCATCTTTCATCTCCATCTTATATTATTCAATGCAAACAATTCAAATTTAATTCAATAATTTCATTTTCTTTATTTAATGTCATTCCTTAAATTGAGTAATTCAAATTATAACTGAAATAATTAGATTTCAGTTTAATCTGACACTTAATTTGGCCCATAATCAGATCAACATCTCTCCCCCGTCAGAATTAGAGCTGGTATCAGTGACAGCACATGACAGCATCAGTCAGCATAAGGGAATTACCTCAAACATAACAACAACTGGATATTTATATCAAAAGCATCCTGAGAACTCGTGGTTTAGCCGGCGTAATCAGGTTAGCGAAGCGTCTCCTGTGGGGCAGTAATCTGCTCTGATGCCCTCTCTGCTTCCCAAACATTGAGTCTGCGTCAGGCTGCTCCGGTCCTGCCCGCTCTCTAATTCAATTACTTCAGTCGACTCATGTCCTACTTAACGTCCAGGCAGCCAACGGCCTGATTACGGAAGCCACAAATTGTCAAATAGCAAACCTGAATAAACATTTATGTCCCTCAAAACTGGCAGGGTTGTAATTATGCCTTGTAATGTTATTTCACAGCACGGACGGAGTTCACTTCCCAGATAATCTGCGTGGAAATTCAAACATTTCTTCGTTCTGCAATTCGACTCTTTTGACCAACGTTATCCCTTATGTTTGTGGAAATTGTTGATGCCTTGAATTCCACTTGATCAAGTCTTTCATCACATTGTAATCAATGAACACAGATTAAGACTCACATAATGCAGCTCAACATCTCTGCGCATGAGGCAGGAATGGATGATATTAATGTGTTTAGATAAGTAAAAACATTTACATTATGGAAGCTATTTCGAAGTAAATTCAAGAGTTTGCATGACTAGACTTGGTGTACAAAACTTACAGTGTAAATAAAAAAGATTTCTTACCAATTGGTATTTGTATCTTCCCAACACTTGATTTAGTTCCTGCAAATAACTGTGCTGTGTATTACAATTGTACTGAATGGATGAATTAGCTTTCATATTTAGATTACTTTTTTTCAGAACATTTAATCACTGGTTTCCATAGTAAAGTAAATATGGGAAGTCTTTGATGGAGGACAAGATATACAAAAATCGTATGCCCGAAGGTCCCCGCCGACGGGGACCCTGATTTTTTTTATACACACTCACACAAATATTTTTAATATTTTTTTAAGAATATATTTTTTTTATTTAAATATTTTACATTTTTTTTTTTTGAATGGAATGAATACCTATAGTGATTATTCAATGTAATACAATGATTTTTATAGTCTGGTATCTGAAAAAGGTCAAATGGCACTGATGGAACCAAATGTGCCCAAAGCTTATTCCGCCTGGACTTTATTTTCATAAACCTCTCTAAAAAGGGTCAAATGTCACTTGTTTTGCTCAATCTTGATACAGGGTACTATTATATGTTATAATTTGGATTCCTAAAGCTTTAGGCTACTAACCCCTCATTCAAGGTTGGTCTTCACTATAAGTAATGGGTTTTCTTTAGGCGGAGACAGGGAATTTACATTTTTTTGCTATGTTCCATCTGAATTTATTCTGACACAGAAACATCTATATTGATTCTGACACTTCTACATCCAACTCGCAGATGTAACCTTGCTTTGATACACAAAATTATTCATATAAACCTTTTTAGAAGTGAAGGTACAGTCATTTGTTCTGGGAATGTCATTTTCCGAGCCTGAACCTGAAAAACAGGCTCGGGGGTTTAACAGGTTTTAAGAGTGGTCATTTTATGTTATTCTGCCATGTTAACCAAATCAGGCTATAATGTTTTGTGCAGAGAAAACAGTGACACTCTCTTGGAGATAAAGGTAGATCTGGTTATATCTCAATTTATTATTTGCAGTATGATAATCTATGTTGTGAGGTTTAGTTTAGTTTGTCTGTAGAAACAATACTACCAGAAAGATCATAGGCTACTGTCATAAATACACAGTTAGTCTCATAACTTTGTTTTTACCACCCTTGTACATGTTTATATGGTCAAATGGCTCCTAAATAAGTTTAAATGTCTTGTGTCAGTGTATTATGGCTTGAAGTCCATCGTTTGGCCACTAGATGGAGCTACATACCCATACATACGAAGCTCACTGCCTCTTCCCTTATGCAATTATCTCTCTCTGGCTATTATGAACTCTGTACATAAAATTAAGCTTTATTAGACACCTAATTATTATTCAGAAATGTGTCTTATAACAGCATTTGGCTCCGAAATGACAAAAGAGACATACTTGTCTTAAACAGAAGACAATAAGCTTCAGCGTACAAAGAATGCATATCAAATAGATGACGCCCCAACATTAGACAATTTTAATTAAATAAAGGATTATTTCTACAGGAAATTGTAGCACAAATAATTAAGTACATATTTAATTAGTTTTTAGACTTAATCATAATGTATGATATTGTAAGGTTAACATGGTACTCAAACATTATTTTCAAAGCAACCTTTCACCGTTTATAACAAATTGATATCTTCATTTTATGCTTAGTATAATAATATATTCGTTGTAAGCATGCTTTCAGTCATACAAT
Source organism: Pseudochaenichthys georgianus (assembly GCF_902827115.2). NCBI lineage: Eukaryota > Metazoa > Chordata > Actinopteri > Perciformes > Channichthyidae > Pseudochaenichthys > Pseudochaenichthys georgianus. The sequence continues at coordinate 6,526,794 of NC_047512.1, read as the reverse complement.
CTGCATTTACCTATTTTTTCTCAGAGAAACTTCCTTATCCTGAGCTCATTAACACAATTGTAACTCACATTATTATTATTATTATAGTAAAGGGATTATAAAGGCTCGGGCCTCGTTACCTGTCTGTTTTGATTGACACCCCTCTCCTACATAGGGGATAACGGGCTGCCTGCACAATGGCGGGGAAGGCAGTGAGGGGGCGGGAGGAGCTGCGCTATCCAATGGGATCAGGGGTGGGAGGGAGTTTGAGGAACTCCAGCTTTGTCCTAACTTACTGGGACTCCTGAGCACAATATGACTGAAGCGCCTGCACCGTTATTCCACGGACGGTGCGTAGGCTCAGCCGCTCACTTGCGCCCTAACTCTGGATAAACATTTTTTTCCACGCATTTCCAAGGAGCTAGGAACTTATGTTTTGTTTTGTCTTTCAAGGGAATAGTCAGATTCCGTTTTGAAAATGCTTTTTTTTGCGGAGTTGAATTGAAACTTCCCTGATCTGCAGGAATCATTCTCTCCCCATTCAGAGGTTTTGTTGCATTGGATAAAACAACACTTCTGGAGTACTTTGGAACACTGTGGAAGGAGTCGCTGCTGTGTTTCCCATTGAGTTTCTTTCACGTTTGCTGGAATATAAATGCCTTTGTGACTCCTCGGTAAAGTTGATGCATCATAGGCATGGACTCTGTCTGAGAAAGGTGGACTGCCTCTCTGACCATGGCGCTCACAGGTTAGGGGCTTTGGCCGGTTCCATTTGATTGTACTCCTGTTATGGACTCTCTCGCAGTACTCAGTATCCAGCCAAGTCCGGCAAGAGTTCCCAGGTCCTGGAGGAGCAGCCCATCGGCACCTACGTGGGCACGATAGAGACCAAGCCCAGCTTCACGGTACCGGCTTCAGCGAGAACCACAAACTTTTTGCAATTAACGGAACCACGGGGAGTCATCTACACCTCCTCGGTGATTGACAGGGAGATTTTGCAAAGTGATGTCATCAACGTCGGTGGTGCTGTCCAGCCAGCCCACCTACCCCACTGAGGTCAGGATAGTAGTTGTGGATATTAATGACAACTCCCCTGTGTTTCCAGACGAGTCTATCGTGGTGTCTTTTAAGGAGGACGCCAGCAGTGGCAGACAAGTGGATCCTGGGACACGGCGACAGACTCAGACATTGGAAGTAACGGGGTTGATCACACCACGTACAAAATAGTGAAAGGCAACGAGCAGAGGAAATTCCGCCTGGATATTACAGTCAATCCTAGTGGAGAGGGGGGCATTTCTTGCACCTGGTTTCCACTGGAGGCTTGGACAGGGAAGTTTCTCCCTTCTACCAGCTCCTGGTTGAAGTTGGAGGACAAAGGAGATCCAAAAAAGTTTGGTTACCTGCAAGTAAACGTCACTATTCAAGATATCAACGACAACCCCCCCTATTTTTGATCAGGATCAGTATCCAACCAGTGTCTACGAGGATGCAGCAGTCGGTTCTAGTGTCCTGCAGATTACAGCATCAGATCAGGATGAGGGAGCTAATTCTGAAATCAGGTACTTTTTAGATGAAGGGACACCGTTTTCAAATTGACCCAAAGCTGGTAACTATTATTATAAAAGAGAGTTTGAATTACGAGAGTAAGAAAGAGTACTCCCTCACTATCCATGCAGTTGACAACGGCGTGCCCTCTCTGTCAGGCAGGACAGAAGCCACTATTAAACTTGTAGACGTGAATGATAATGACCCAGTGGTGAAGTTTAGGTATTTCCCCACAACTTCTAAATTTGCCTCCGTTGATGAGAATGCACAGATTGGCACAGTCGTTGCTTTGCTCACTGTTTCCGATTCCGACTCCCCCACAGCGAATGGCAACATATCTGTTTCAATCTTAGGAGGCAACGAGCAGAGACACTTTGAAGTGCACACGTCCCCTGTGCCCAATTTAAGTCTGATCAAGTGGCCAGTGTGTTAGACAGAGAGAGAATTTCCTCGTACAACCTGACCGTGTCTGTGTCGGACAATGGCAGGCCTATTGCTCGCTCCTCTTTTGCAAGTCTGGTTATTTTTGTGAATGATATCAACGACCACCCCCCTATATTCCAGGAAACGCTGTACAGAGTAGATATCAGTGAAGACATACCGAAAGGGAGCTACATTAAAGGGGTTTCTGCAACAGATGGTGACTCTGGGCAGAATGCCAACCTGCGCTACTCCCTGGTGTCTGAAACGCTTTGGGCTGGTTCTCCATCAGTGAAAACAGTGGTCTGGTTACCAGTGCCGCTTTGTTGGATAGGGAAATAGCATCTGAAATTGTGCTCAACATTAGTGCCAAAGACCAGGGGCTACAGCCCAAAATGTCGTACACTAAACTCATAGTCAACATTACTGACGTGAATGACCAAGTGCCCACATTTACACAGAGCACCTATCACGTCTCCCTGGTGGAGCACGCTCCTGCCGGCACTGAGCTGGTGGTGCTGTCTGCATCCGATGACGACGTCGGGGCTAATGGAACTATCCGGTTCTCATTTGATGCAGAGACTCCCGCCAGTGTCCAGGAGCTGTTTCGCCTGGATGCCGTGTCAGGGCGATTAAGCACAGCCGCTGAGCTAGACAGGGAAGATAAGGCCTCGTACTTACTCCACATCCACGCAGCAGACGCGGGCAAGCCCTCCTCTGCACCTCGTTAGGAAGGGTCAATATCACGCTGAGGGATATCAACGACAATAGGCCCGTTTTCTACCCTGTGCAGTATTTTGCCAATGTGAAAGAGAAACGAGCCCTCGGGTTCTTTTGTGACCACCGTTCAGCCACAGATCCCGATTTGGGTCGAAATGGCACGCTCAAATATATCATTTCAGCTGGAGATGCTTCCAAATTCCGTATTAATAGCAACACAGGAAAAATTAGCACCCTTGTTGTCCCTGGATAGAGAGGGAGAAAACGGCATACCAGCTGCAGGTGACGGCTGCAGATGGTGGCGGCCTGCGCTCAGACACTCAGGCCATAGTCACTGTTACGGTCATCGACACACAGGATAACCCCCCAGTCTTTAGTCAGAACGTGTATAGTTTTTGTTATTTTGGAAAATGTTGGCATGGGACAGTAATAGGAACAGTGTCGGCCACCACTGTGGATTTAAACACAAACATTTCATATTTAATCACCTCGGGGGACCAGAGGGGGCTTTTTGCTGTAAACAGTGCAGGTCAGATCACAGCTTCGAGCCAGATAGACAGAGAGGAGCAGGGTTTCTATCAGCTTAAAGTCGTAGCCAGAGCTGGGGAGATCACAGGAGAGGCCTTTGTTAACATCACCGTGAAGGACTTAAATGATAATGCCCCTCGTTTTATTCACGCTGTGGAGCATGTGAGTGCGGTGGAAAACTGGAGCACAGGTCATGTCATATTCCAGGCCAAAGCTTCAGATCCTGACGAAGGCACGAACGGCGTGGTGGCGTACAGCCTCAAACAAAACCCCAAAGGCCTGTTTCATATTCACGAGAAGCACGGCCTCATCACGCTGACCGGGCCGCTGGAGGTCACCACAAGCTCTTACGAGGTCGAGGTCATCGCCTCAGACATAGGGATCCCCCAACACACCTCCAGCCTCATCCTCATCGTCAGTGTGTATGACGTCAACGACAACTCGCCTGTGTTTGACCAGCTTTCATATGAGGTCATCATCCTGGAGTCTGAGCCTGTCAACAGCCGCTTTTTCAAAGTGGAGGCCACCGACAAAGACTCTGGACTAAATGGGGGAGATTATGTATGACATCGCCGGTGGCAACACAGGTGATGTGTTTGGCATTTTTCCAGACGGGCAGCTGTACATCAAAGCCGAGCTGGACAGAGAGATACAGGACAGATATAACTTAGTGGTGTTGGCCAAAGACCGGGCTGTGGAGCCGCTAAGTGCTACTGTGAATGTCAGCATCATTCTCGATGATGTAAACGATAACCGTCCGCTTTTTAATAGCACTAATTATGTGTTTCATTTTGAGGAAGAGCAGAGGAGGGGGTCGCTCGCTGGGGCATGTGTTCGCCGAGGATAAAGACTATTGGCCCCGAACAGTGAAGTCAGATATACATTTGAGACTCCGCAGCCCAACTTTGAGCTGAACGCCATCACAGGGGAGTTGACCAGCACTTTGCAGTTTGATCGTGAGTTGCTCATGAGACAAAGAGGCGCTGCAGTTTTCAGCTTTGTGGTCGTCTCATCAGACCAGGGTCTCCCAAAGCCCCCTCAGAGACCAGGCCAAAGTGCAAGTGTACATTCAAGACATCAACGACAACCCGCCTAAATTCACCAAAGACATTTACCAGGCCTCCATCTCAGAGTCAGCTCTGAACACGACACAACTGCTGCGGGTCTCGGCCTCCGATGTAGATGAGAACAAGAATGGACTGGTTTCATTATTACATCTCCGAAGGCAACGAGGAAGGACAGTTTACTATTGATAGCGGCACTGGACAGGTCACTTTAATAGGGAAGCTGGACTATGAATCTACTTTTTCCTATCATTGAAAATTATGGCTGTTGACGATGGAGCTGTGCCTCTGTCCTCTTCTGTATGCTCAGTATCAGCATCCTGGATGAGAATGACAACTCCCCCTCCTTCCCTAAATCCTCCGTGTCTGTGGACGTCCTGGAGAACATGAGAATTGGGGAAGCTGGTGGCCTCAGTGACCGCCACTGATGCAGATTCTGGTCAAAATGCAGACATAACGTACACCCTCACAGCCACAAACAACCACGGCACTTTTCAGCATCAGCCCCAACACTGGCAGCATCTTTTTAGTTAAAAAGCTGGACTTTGAAACTCAGTCCCTTTTACAAACTCAACATCACTGCAAAGGACAATGGCAGACCTCCCCGCTCTTCATCCATTCCTGTGGTCATTCAAGTAAGGGATTTTAACGACAACCCTCCCATATTACCCCGGTGACATTTTCAAATCGATCGCTGAAAATCTTCCGCTCTCAGCCTCAGTCATGACAATAGCAGCTCATGACACAGACGCGGACATAAACGGCGAGGCTGGAATACTCCATTGTTCGGCAGATTCCCCGAGGAGGCCACTTCAGGATTGATTCAAACACCGGGCTCATATACACCGGCCGAGAAATCGACAGGGAGTTTCAAATCTGTTTGAGCTCACCATCAAAGCCACCGACAAAGCAGTTCCAGTTGAATTCCGCCGCTGCGCCCTGAAAAATGTCACCATATGGGTCCACGGACTTAAATGATAACATTCCAACTTTTATAATCGCAGAATGCTCTTGTGGCAAGAGCCCAATATCGTTTACCGGATCCATCCTTACAACAGTTTTTGGCCTTTGACCCCGATGAGGGTCAAACGGAGAGGTGGAGTACGAGCTCTTGGGAAGGGGACTCTGACACTTTCATCATGGACAGGTACAGTGGAGATATTCGTCTGGCCTCCCAGCTGGTACAGTCCCGACTCATGTACATCCTCACCGTGTCGGCCACCGACCATGGCAGCAGCCGCAAGACCTCCAGAACTGAACTGACCATCATCCTTCAGGGGCTGGATGGGCCTGTTTTCTCCCAGCCGAAATACATCACTATCCTGAAAGAGGGCCAGCCGCCGGGCACCAACGTCATCTCCCTGGGCGCCTCAAGTCCTCGTGGATCAGCGACCAAAGTGGAGTATTTCATAGTGGCAGTTCGTAGTGAAGGAAAAGCAGTGGGACGCCTTTTCACCATCGGCCGCCACACTGGAGTGATACAGACGGCTGCAGAGCTGGACCGAGAACAAGGCTCCGACCTCTACATGGTGGATGTGTACGCCATCGAGACCGACGCCAGCCAGCCCAGAACACAGCGTGCTGAGGTTAGTACACGGATAACTTTTCTATTCTCTACAGGTACTGGAAAGCCACCTTTATGTTGCTATATTGGTCTATTTGATCTGTTTGGCAGCGAGAGGGCATGGACTCACTTACTGGCGTTTGTTATAGCAATTTGGATGGAATAAGTGAAATGAGATCAAGTGGAAAAAATTGGGAGGGAGACTGTCCAAGTCACACATAAAACCGAGCCACCTATTGCACGTGTCTCCTCACTAATTAAATTCCTTGCATGTCTCTGCATTATATTAAATCGTAATTTTCTTGGACGTGAGTAAGAAGGCCTTGTTCTTTGGCACGATACATGTGTTGTCCCTTTTCCAAAAAACATACGCCTTTACAATTCATCTTGAGTGTGTCTCTTCTAATATCTGAGAAGTCTTGGAGAGGAAAAGGAGTGTTGCATGTCTTCTCCACAAGCGCCTCTCTCGCTCTCATGAACTGACATGTTCTTATCAGCGGATTTGAACTGCTCAAATCAAAGAAAGGACCATTATTTCATTTCCCCACTGCAGACATCAATCATTCAGATCTGCTGTTTCAGGTTCAAGGCCCACGATGGGCTCCCCAGTGTCTGAAATGGAAATGAAAAGAAGAGTAATTCATAAGGTCTGTGAGTGCAGGTATGCCTCAGCGGTGCCAATATTACTTTGAGCCCTTGAGCCTGGGGCTGTTGTGGCACTCGGGTGGTCTTGGGGTACCTTTATACCACCGGGAACTGCTCCACAGGCTATAAGTGACCATTACAATTGGGTGACCTCTTAAGACTCTGTGAAAAGACGCTGAGGGCAGAGAGAGTGAAACTTAAGCTGTCCACTGAGTCTGTATTATGCGATGCACTTTTTTCAGGCTTTCCTTGAGTTAAATTCTCTGAAGTGTAATGCAGGAACCCTAGATCCAGTTGTGGGTGCCTAAGGCCTAGCCGCCAGTCAAATGAAAAACAAATGTGAGATATATTATGTCTTGGAAATATTAGCCAGGAATTTAAATGTGTTTAAAACAAACTTTATGACACACACAATGCATGTACATTGGACTTTTTATGAATGAAAACAATAGATTCTAGATGTTTGTCCTTATCTGAAATGTGTTTCTGTTACAGCATCTCGTTTTTAAAAGTTTAAGATATCTTTGGCGGTTGTTATTGAGGCCTTTTTTTTTCAAACTTAAATGTAATATGGCAATCAGTCATTTTGAGACATCTCACACATTATTGGAATGGATGATTACTTGGCAGAATCGTGTTAGCGAAGTTAACTTAAGGTTTGCTTGGGGCAAATGGGAATATCAATGTTCTCTCTCTCTGCCTGCAGCGAAGATGGCAATCTGCTTTCCTGCAGACTCTACTGTTGGGCTAATGAGAGAATACAGTGCTTCGGTGCTCCGTTCCCAAACCTTAAATGTAAGATTGGTTTCGTGCTAAGCTTGAACTTTCTCACCCCTCGGAGAGATGACTTTACCACACCACCTGGCCGAGTATTCAGTCTCTCCAGTTGAGAAGCGTGAGATCTAATAACTTGGAGGAATTCAAATGACCTTCCACGTTTGGAAGTGTGGGCTGTTTTTTTTATGCTGAAATGTTTTTTGATATAGTTTCTATTTTAGTTTTCAATGTAGTGGCTGTTGTTTTAGGAGTAGTAAATGAGCAAATTATATTCATAGTATTTGTATGTCCTCTGTCAATGAGATCTCAAAGGACTGTGTGGAAGAATAGTGTAAACCTTCAGACTTAGACTAATGTTTTTCCAGTGCAGTGTTTACACACCAGATACCCGGTAGCAACTGGGGGATTATTTTCACCCCTGGGGTTGTGACCCTTTCACATTCTCCATTTCCCATTCTCCCCATTGATTGGATGTATGAGGGGAAAGTTGGCATTTTTTCTTCTTCTATCCGCCATGTGTGATGTTTTGGAAACACTAAAACAAAGAGAATTTGGTCGGACATGGTTTATCGACAGTCCTGATCTTAAACAATTCAAGACCCCGAGCGAGCTGGGCCTGCAGTGGAAATAGTGGAAAGAGTTTTTTTTCCTGAGCCTGGCTTCTCAGAAAGTTTTATTGTCAGTGATTGTTTATTAGATCTGTCATTGCGGTGCTGTAAAGCAGGGGTTCCCAACCCCCGGGCCGCGGAGGTGTTACTGCCGGGCCGCGAAATAGCTGTGAGTTTATCGTAATATTTGCAGAATTCTAGATATATATAAAATTGGCAAAATAGGAGAGGTAAACCAGTCTGCCTTGATCTATGCATTAACGTCCGGGACTCTCACGGTATCTGCTGCCCACAGCTGTTTTATAGAAGGAAAGCCTCCTTCACTTCATGAAATGGCTGCAGCATCAGGAGACAGCGGGACGTGTAACTCCGCCTCTGAGAAGTGCAGCACCAGCGCGCCGAGAGCTGTGCCTTTTCACCGCCTTCACTGTGAAGGACGTTTGCCTCACATCTGGGTCATACAGCAAGATGTGCAATTCTTTTAGCAAACCAGTGGTCCTGCTTAGCCTTACAGAAGTTTACATAATCATATTTGGCTGTTCACTTCAAGTTTCAGTTTGGTATGTCGTGCAAATGACGTCATTACCCAGAAATCTGTGTTTCTTCCTCTTAATAGCTGATACAGACAAAGATGCTTATACAACAATTCTCTTGGCAGCAAATGCATCCATTGTCGGGGAATCCAGATTCCATTCATTGTGTTCAGGAGGATGTTTTTTTTATTTCACCCCAAGTTTTGAAGCAGCACATCTTCCAATGTCGACGTTTAGAGGTGGGGGAAGCATTGCCCGCCGTATATCACACCGAATAAATCCACACTGAATCACCTACGACAGGAGTCCCTCCGTGAGCTGACATTTTCAGTATCAGTTACTTTTTTCTGGCCCCAGCTTCATCAGCGATGTGAAGGCAGGTTTTTCCAATCAGCTGTTTAAGGACAAACACCTGCACAGCAGTGATTATGAACAGAAGGCCAATGTGCTAGAAAAGCTATTAGCCTACTATAGAGTTGCATTGATTTCCATGAGGAATGGTCTTTAGTTGCCAATGTTACGAGAAAAGCATTTTCAAAGCTTAAAGCCAGACAGATTTTGTATGATATGGAAGTCCTAGAAGCAAGAAGAACTGTTTGAGAACAAAACCGAAACATGGTGACTCGAGGAACGATTTTAACAGTTTAGGCATACAAAAAAGTACCAATATTTATACCAATAGTTTTCATAGAAAATATTTTTGCCAACATATACGTAAAGACATTTCTTTTTATGTTTGGTTTCTTGAGATCTAAAGAGCAGCACCATTTAGATGTCAGTATATGTGTATGGCTTGTGTTTTAATCTATGTACAAAAGTGAAAGTAACTGCTGCTAAATGTTTAAATGCCACATTTCAAAACCTGTTTTCTATATATATAATATATAGATGAACTCAGACGATTGCTAAAAAACATCAGGTAGGATTTTCTGTGAAATGGCAAGATGGGTGGGAAGAGGGGGGGCGGGGTGGCATGGGAAAGGGATTCCCTATATATATATTTATTTTTTTCTTTCTTTTTTTTTTTCTTTTTCTTTTTGTATTGCCTATATCATTTGTATATGCATTTTTTTGTGAGGGCAAAAAAAAATAAAAAAATAAATAAAAAGTTGGTCACAAAAAAAAAAAAAACCTGTTTTCTATCCAAAAGATGGTTCATAGCGGAAAGAACGAGACAAATAAATAAATACAACCCTGTGATAAGGAATACATCACGGAGGACACGAAGAAGAAAGAAGCTTGCCTTTCTTGTCCTCTTGATCTGCCGCCTCACATTCAAACCCCGCGGCCCCTATGGACTGCTACCACTGTTTTCTTACACTCACTGTGAATCAAAATGAAGTGCTGTTATTTTGCGGAGAGGCCCTCAAGTGCCACATCAGTCCTTGCCCCCTCCTCTTAAAGGCATTGTCCGCCCGCTAGAAAGTAAACACAGTCGGAGTGTTCAACAGGCCTTCCTTTGTTTTGCCTTCGCAGATAAAGTGTTGCGCTGCCCCGGCCGTGGATCGGGGGGCTTTTTGTTATTTTTTTGTCTGTGCCAGCGTCTTGCCTTGGCAGATTTAGGAGTGTGTATGGATGCCCCTGTCAGCCAGCTTTCCTCCCCTCTCGTCACCCGAGAGGAACGTACGGCAGAAGTATTTGGAGTTGTTAGATTGAGGAAAGAAATGGCTGGGGAGGGTTCTGGACACGTCAGACGGTGTTATGGGGAGTTGTGGGAATGAAGGAAGAGAAGGGGTGGAGGGAATCTCTTTCAGGAGGGCCAGACACAGCCGGAGAGTTGCAAGGAACTATGGGAAGCAAGAGGCGAGTGCAGGGCTCTTGATCATGTCCTAAGCAGGTAGCAAGGGCGCTCATTCTTCCTGTCAGAGCTTTGGGAGATCACAGAGATTGCAGATGGTTGAGGCATATAGGGTTGATTTCTGTTGCAATGACTGTCTTGATCTCTGTTATGCTCCTCGTCCTCTTTGTTAACTTGTATATCTCTGTGTCTTCGCGTCTCTTTTATGTCTGCTTTGTGTCTCTGGGAATCTGTTTGTGTCCCTCTCTGTGTTGTGGATCTGATTCATACATCTCGCTGGCAAGCAACTTCAAAGTTTGCTTTCCTTTCTGCCTCTCTTTCATTCCCTCTTTCTGCTTTCTCTCTGTTTGTCTGCTGCTGAAACCTCCTCCACCACGAAGGGTAATGTGATTAGGACATCAGAGGCGGCATTGAAATCGTTGAGAAGATAGAAGATGAGATACAAACCGTAAAAGCCAGACAGGTCAACAAGGCAGGGAGAAGAAGGTCTAGTGCAATTGAATACAGATGATACTTTTGTGTGTACTTGTGTGAGAGTATTAACACAAAGTGAAATATTGATGAGTACAGTTCCCTAGAAAGGTTGAACAGTGATACTGATATCCCCCCGAGCGCCGCATTTAATGTTCTTTTTCAAATCAAACTGAAAAGAAGAGTCATGCACAAGCTCAGTATTTCAATTTCATGTTCCTCATAAGAGACGTTTTACAACAACTGGAAGAGGAATGATGCAGAACAAAGTACCTCTTGTGTATTGTATTTCATGCTCTAATTGTGTTTTTCTTAGTGTGTCTCAGTGTGCATTCACATGTGCTTGGGAACGGGCTATAGTCCGGCCGTAACCACGGTAATAATTCACTCGGTAATCTGTCTGGACACGCACTTTTAGAAATGGTCATCGAGGAGGTGAGCATCTGCCGGGCGTCCTGGTAGGTGGTCGCTCCGGGTGAACCTGTGGGTGCGCTGGTGCCGAGGAGCGCAGGTCGTCCCCGAGCGCCTGTCCGCTTTTACGAGACAATCGCCGTAAAAGTTGCATAAACATTCACTCGAGCATCGATGCATGCAAGCGAAGGCTGCCAGAAAGACACACACGCACACACTGACCACGAGCTCAACTCCCCCTCAAGTGCAGGACAACTTTGAATGGTAGCCCGAGGCAAAATAGTTCAGTGTCCTTTAGATTATTGGGATTGTGTCCTGTCCAATCAGATCGTTGGGATACTTTTCAACGGCAGATTCCAACTGAGCCTTCGTGAAAGCAGCCGTTTTTATCCTCGTTTATTGCGAGACTGTTTGTTAGTGTTTGTCATGTTCCATTTATTTTGTGGCACAGTGTTTGGAAGTGCAATGAGTGAAGGCTGCTTTCCAGCCCATTAGACCGTGTCAGATGGATGTTAAAGTGATGGTGTTTCTCTTTAACGCTCTTTCTTAAGCCTTCCCTTACATTTGAACTGTAGTCGTACAACAAGCCGTCTCACATTTCATTCTTTCTCGTCAGAAATCAGCGACTGGCACAGCTCACGGTACACGTTTGTCAACTCGGGTCTGAAAGGTCAGGAGCGGGGTCGTGTAGCTGTGCCGTGCCAGGTTCTTTAAAGTTGAGCCAAGTGTCACGAAGGTAATGAAATAGAAACTTAAATCCAACAATTCACCAGTCAGCTTCGGATTAAAACGAAAAAGGCAGATTTTCAGAAGAGATTAACTTCTTTGTACATGGCTGGTTACCTGTCCAAGTGACCGAGGAGACGTCTTCATTATCCATGGCAGTGTTTCTCACCAGTATGAGGTCACTTTAGGCTGCTTGCTTGTCAGGTTCATCAATTGTTTTAACTTGCTAAAAATCCAACATTTTAAAGTGTATGACTTCATTTCTTGCAGAGCGATGTCAAATGCAGTCAAACAATGAAATACATTAACAGAGTTTATACATGAACTGCACGATGCCTCGAAAAAAAACGATAAAAGACAAAGGGGAATTTATTTTTGAAAGATGTTTCGTTAAGTGACAAAGCCTTAAACTTGCAATATTTATAATGGCCAACAGGGGTCGACTCCACTGATGGCAAAATAAGTCTTGTTGTATTGAAGTCTATGAAAAAATGACTACCCCTAACTTCAATTTGTACCTCTGTAAACGTCTTCCTTTTTTTTTGCCCTCACAAAAGGGACTTATACAGATACAAATGATATAGAAAATACAAAAAGAAAAAAAAAAGAAAGAAAAAAAAAATATATATATATAGGGAATCCCTTTCTCATGCCACCCCGCCCCCCCCCCTCTTCCCACCCATCTTGCCATTTCACAGAAAATCCTACCTGATGTTTTTTAGCAATCGTCTGAGTTCATCTATATATTATATATATATTATAGCATAACCATTTATAGCATAACAATTTATCCGCATAAAATACATTCATTCCTTTTTTCTTTTTTTTTCCACATAACATTTCATCTGTTTAAGCTGAATTGCGATTAACTCCTAATAAACCACAATTGCACCAAGGTGCGCGTATATGTACAATCATCATTTACATGAATAATATTACCCGATCAGCAGCTCTTTGAACAGCCTCTAAAGTTTCCCCCTTAGCCTTATGAGCAGAAGCGATTGACAGCTCTGAAATGAGTAGGTCATGGAAGGATGATATCCATTGCTTAATAAATAAAGTATGTGGGGGTTTCCATCGTATTACTATTATGTTTTTGGCTGCTGTTAGACCAGCGAAAAGCACGTCTTCCTGTGGAGTTTATAACCTCACTCAGTATTTATCAGTCTTCTTCAATAATGTACAACAATATGTTCATTTTGTATATTATATTCCCGATCTACAGTCAAATAGTATATGTTCTATATGTTCACTTTGTGATTAATGCAAACATGTGTTGTCTGGATTGGGTGTTGTCCATGTTATGGTCTTAGTACTTTAAGCTTCTAAGTGGTTTTTAAGGTTATGAAAGGAAATTAGTTGACTACAAATGTATTTTTTACTTAGCTCCGCCCACATATTATCACTGCTGTACCAAAATAAACGATATAGCTACAATCATAAATACTGACATGTGTTGATTTCTAACATGAACAAACCTTTTCGTTTGTGACCACTTCAACCAAATAGCATGGGCGTTAGTAAAATAGTATAACATCGTAAACATGTGTTTCAAATCAGGAACTATCGGATCAAAAGTGTAAATAAGAACCTCTGACCATATCATCCCAGGTGTTGGTACTTGGCAGGTTGTCATGCTGCTGTGGACGCATTCCTGTCCACGTTTAACACCCAGCCCCTGATCTGGGGTCAGCTGAATCTCAAGATAGTGTTTAGTTGGGTCTAGTGAAGTAAACTACAGTCAAAGTACACCAAATTACCTTTGAGCTTTCACCCACACGTCTTGACTTTGTAGAACTCGTTGTATTGTCCTCTGTGGCCAACTGAATTGTCCTGGTGTGGTGACTCCACCCTGCTGCTTCTCTAAACACGTTCAAGCAACAAAATATTTACACACTCTACTTTTAAACTTGGTTTGCCACTAGATTATGTTTATAAAAGGAATGTGTATTAAAAGAAAAGTCGTTGAGTCGTGTGGTTGACTGTCCACAGGCAGCATTCATTTGTCACCCCCTGTTTTCGGCCTCATGCAAAGTCGATGCGAGACCTTGGGTTAGAATAATAAATTAATGTGGGAGGGGTCATTCGTCCGTCTTTAAGCGCACATGCTTGGACCAAGTGTGCCTTTCGCCTGTGGTGCGCAGAACCAGGCGTGATCAAAAGGGAGAGACGTTTCCCGTTGTTTCCCGTCATGTCAACGAGGGGTTTCTTTAAGTGCAATCAGACAGGTTCATCAGAAGCCGATCTAAAGTTTCCAAGCTTTAAACTCGCTCAACCGCGGCAAGGTTGATTGGGAATTGTTCGAGTGGATGATCAGGTATAGCTTTGATTTGGGTTGGTCATTTCTCCCCGAGCAACAGCGACACAGGGAAATACATCGTTGACTGAGTATGACTACATGCCAGCCATTTCTTCATCACTTCTCTTTGTGCTGCTCTGACGGTGAGGGGACGATACAAAATGCCCAAGTCTGCCCAGCTTTGAGAAAAAATTTTTTCCACTACTTTCTCTTGTACAACGAAGGGAGGTAGAAAGAACGAAAGTGGAGGGTTGATTTTGGCACATGTGGTAATAATGGATCCCAGCTACAGAATGATTTCTTCTCACACGTGACTTACCGAGCTCTCGAGCATCAACAAACACTCCAACACATCCACATGCAGGCATACACACGGCACATTTCCGTTGTTTTCAGAGATCAAACCTCACGATGCTGCCTCTTTGACCCGTCTCTCTGCTTGCTTTCTAAAAAACAAAATGAAAAAGAGCTCCTGCCTTTTTACACATCTCACTTCCTGCCGACCGTCCATCAGCGGCACCTCCAACGTGACATTTAGTGCGGTCACCTCCTTCACAGATGCTCCCGCCTCCAGAGACATCAAACAAGAAGCAGAGAGGATGTGTGTTTCTGCATGTGAGGAACTAGTCACACACACACACACACACACACACACACACACACACACACACACCACACACACACACACACACACACACACACACACACACACACACACACACACACACACACCCTTACCCTTACCCTTACCCTTACCCTTACCCTAACCCTAACCAAGTCTTCACCCTAAAATTAATGATCCCCCTTGTGGGGACCTCCAATTTGTCCCCATAAGGGAAGCCAGTCCCCACACGTGACTATGTAAACAGATGTAGGTCCCCACAAGTATAGTAATGCTAGAACACACACACACACACACACACACACACACACACCACACACACACACACACACACACACACACACACACACACACACACACACACACACACACACACACACACACACACACACACACACACACACACACACACACACACCATATCATCACAGCTTGGGGTATAGGACGAGCGACCCCCGCCAGGAAGGGGTATCTCCCACAGCATGGACGGATAATTTAGGAGCAAGATGGGAGGAAAAAGAGGGAGGGAGGGAGGGAGGGAGGGAGGTGAGGGTTGAGCAGGGAGCAGGGAGCAGGGAGCAGGGGAGAGAGGCTGGAGTAAGGCTTTAGTGTCGGAGGCAGAAGACAAGCAAAGATAGACTGGCACCAGAGAGCGAGAGGCCGTGTTATTGTTATCTCCCGTCTTATTTGATGAGTTTTCCATCAGGAGCTCCCGCCCCGTGTGCGGCTCGCTCCCACTTCACGAAGAGGCAAACCATATTGTGATTTAGCATTTGTATGAAGCTTATTTTTTATGTTGTCTCATTGAGTTGTTGTGATTGCTACTTTTCAAGCTTTCAAAAAAAAATCTTTCCTCGCTTTCTCGCGCCGTTCTGAACTCTAAACATAAGCCACAGTCGATCTGCAGCTGCTTTCACTTTTGGAATTGAAATATTTCAGCTTTCGAAATCACCCTGCAGCATTCACATCTATGCAAGTTGTTCGATTTCTAAAATGAATTCCTTTTTGTTAATCATTTGGCAGCGTGTTGATATTGTCTTGGTCCTTGGAAAGGCATGCGGTGAGATCTAATGGAGCTTTATGGGTTTGTTTTAACCATTTGTTTTAACCTCAAACTTCTTTTGTAAAACGGTAGAAACGGTGTCTTTGTATTCACCTCTATTGGTCAAATCCACGATTGAAGGAAAACGTGTGTAAAAGGATGTCCTCATCACCTCGAACATTCCCATGTCTTTAATGCAGCCGTTACTCTTGGGTTTGACTGTCACTCAGTGTAAACATCATGCATCTCGTTTTACAGACTATACGTGATACCGTCTAAAGTTATTTAAGTGCGAATACAAATGGAAACCTAAGGTTAAATGGTCAGTTTACTTAAATCAAACAAAAAACTATTGTCATTAACTTTACTATATTTAAGCAAATAGTTCTGTCTTTTATATTTCTCTATTCAATTCCTTTTCAAGGGAGGCAAATCTCTCTTGAACAACTGGCCAATGAATGCAGCGCTATTTCACGATGCAGATTAGGGGTGGGCGATATGACGATATATATCGTCGTGACGATATTAGGTCTCCACGATATGCTTTTTCAGAGATATCGTATCTATCGTGATAAAAAAAAAAAAGAAAACTATAAAAAAATAAACGTTTCCCTTCCGTTATGCTAAAGTCTTTTATTGCACTTCAAGTCTAAAGTTTACATTTTAATTGTTTGGCACTGACTTTTCCTCATTGATGTTTTATGTTTTACTTAGTTATGTTTTACCCTCCTTTTCATGTTTATTGATGTTCACTGCTAGTGCTACCTCAGAAAGTTCATTGTTATCCTGAGAAACTGTGCCTTGAAGCCATATCAAAATGTTGAATTGTTCATTCAGGGATTCCTTTCAGAAATAAAACCAGCTTGAAATGCTATTTTGGTCTGTTACTCCTTTTTGTTTTAGTTTCTGTTACCTTGTAGGTGCTTGTACTGTTAAAGGTGGGGTAGGTAAGTTTCAGAAACCGGCTCGAGATACATTTTTTGTTATATTCCATGGAATGCTCTTAACATCCCGATAGCAATGAATATCTGAAGTGCTTTGACAAAAAATCCATAAAAAAAATGTCATCTGTAGAAGCCGTGATACTGTAAAAAGTACAACCAGCCTACCTGCCTGTCAGCCTTCCATCGGGGCACAAACTGATCTCGTGCCCTCATTGGTCATGTGCGCGTTCGTGTGTGTTGGAGGAGGGGCTCTGTGAGGAAGTGGCAGATTTTCTCCGGTTGTGTATTTTCAAATTCTAGCGATCTCGAGCCGGTTTCTCAAACTTACCTACCCCACCTTTAAGTAACTTGAAAAATAACCATAATAACCGACATAAAAAAATATCGTGATATATATCGTCTATCGTGATACTGCATGAAAAATATCGTGATAATATATTTTTCAATATCGCCCACCCCTAATGCAGATTATAAGATTAGATTATATGTGTTTGTGCCATTTCGGTGAACTGACCCGTTAAGCTTTGATTGAACTAACAGGTGCTTCTTCTGTGCAGCACTATTGTCCTATAGACCTCGTAGCTTCCCTCCTCGTTAAGCTGCGCGTACACATCGGCCTCCCATGGGTCTTTTTGCAGAGAAAGGCTGCGGGCTTTTGAGCACGTAGCCGAGTGGAACGTCTCTGAAAAAGAAATAGCTTGTGGTCACCGAGACAATAACTGTAGAGCGTGAGCCTCACTTCGGATCTCATCCAAGGAGATGCTTGGATCAGAGGTGGCTCGGCCTCCAAAGCAATAATCCTAAAGCATCTTTTTTCAGTCAAATATGAAAACGTTTTCATCAAGCACGGCATACTGTTTGGCCCTAGCATGGCATAGCAAGAGCTGGCCCTCGATGGCAAACAAAACTGTGTTTACACGAATTGCGAACAACTGATCTGCTGTCAGAGCAGAAAGAACTCCTGGCCTGAAATAGCTAGCCATGTTGGTGGATGCGGCCTTCCTCTCTCCTTTAAGTGAAACCAGGTGGGGAGGGATCTGGGCAGCGGTGTGCGCGTCCAGTCATGACTCAGACTCTCGCTCGCAATCGGGGTACCTGAGCCCCCCCCCCCCCCCCCCGGCGCTGTTGTCAGACAAGTTATGTTTGTATTGATGATATCTCAAGCTGCTTCCAAAAGGAAAGTGTGACTGTTTCGAGCGTTCTGCTGCAGCCCTGGTTTCGATTACAGGCACGGACAATGTGCTATTTTTACTCGTCTTTCCTACACTATGATTTTCCTATGAAAGTGGATGAAGTGGCCTAATTTCAGCAGGCGCTATTGTGTGTGGATGTCGAGGTGTAATTTAACAAAGTGCCGTTCTGAAAGTTGATGTTACGGTATTTTCTTCCAAACACTGTTCTATTCTGACGATGCTTGTGTTTGTGTGTGCGCCTGTTATAGCAGTGCATGCTTGCAGACTTAAACAGTGCTGTTCTTGCATACTTTTTGCACAATCTACCAAATGTTGGCGCCCTCTCCTTATTGTCTGCAGTTATCAGGCTTTGCGTCTCTGGCACTGACACGTAGCTCCCCGGGATGGAGAAGGGAAAAAAAAACAACCCACCGAAAAACGAATCTTCCAAAACGTTGTCTAAACTTGGCCGGGCCTGCTGCTGACGGACAGGTCGTAATGAAGTCTGCCTCCCAGGACATTGTGTTCTTCTTATAGTATTACACGGAGGGTGATCAGATATTACATTGCGTCTCGGGGTCCTACACGGGGGCTGCTGCTTGTGGGGCTTTCTTGCAGTAAAGTCCGCTGACTGAGTGCAAAAGCCTGTCGGTGTGTGTGGGAGAGAGGGCGGTGTGCACAACAACATGAAACTTATACTGTGTGTTATACTTAACACTTCACATGATGAATGATACATGAAGTTATCTTTGTAATGGAAGATCCTCCAATGCGTTAGGAATATTGAGGCCGTTCTCCAATCTGAATGACCTTTTTATGGAAGTGATCAGTCTCGACAGCTTGACGAAGTAGCTGAAATGTCTAAACTGGCTGATTCCTCTCTCTCTCCGAAAAAGATGTTTTAAAGAAAACCTATAAAAACAGTCGAGTTGGATGTCATTCTGTTTTTTCTGTGGCTCTCGAGTAGCTTTCTTAAGTCTGGAAAAAAAAGAGTGATGTAATCAAGATTATCACGGCTTGTGTTTGGAATTTTTTTTTCAACTGACGCATTGCAGAAAGATGCAGTAGCCGAGGAGACATCCCAGACGTGTGCATTAGCGAGACAGCAGCCATGTGCTTGGGAATACTGTGACAGTGTTTGCATCTCTCTCTAAGACCTCTGCAGACAGCCATCGCCCAGCTGCCTCCTCGGCGGCGCTAATCCCTCCTGCTAGACAGTTACACATGATCCTGCCGAGGCGTCGTGCCATTTGACGCAGTTATTTAATAATGAGGGGATCCGACAGGAAAGAAAGACTCTCAGCCACTTCCCAGTGAATCATGTGACCTCTGACCTGAGCTGGCAGGACTTGAGCGGAAGCACTGCCTGTCGTATTGGCAGCTAAACAACCAGCTGTGTCTGTGTGTGTGTGTGTGTGTGTGTGTGTGTGTGTGTGTGTGTGTGTGTGTGTGTGTGTGTGAATACACTCTCTGAGGAAGCGTTTCATCAGGCCAATAAATGTTAGTGTATATGTGAGCGTGAGCATACGTGAGTGACAGGGTCCGACAGTGCTGCAGACTGGCAGCTCGAGTGTGAACTCCGCATGCTTCCTTTCTTCCTCTGATGTCTGACAAGGCTTAGGCGCTGTTGGTAATGATGTGGTTATTACTTCCCATCATGCCTCGCTGCAGGCCGGGCCGTAAAACAGTGCGGTGTATTCTCTTTGTCCCTCGACGGCGGCCTATTGAGACCACTTTGCTGGTTTTTCATGAAGCGTATTGACTCTGTTGAGGAACATACCGACACACTCACGGGACGTCATTCATAAAAAACGTTCTCCGGCTTGATGTGTGATTTATCCCGTCAATGATGGAAACACCCTGTTTTATTTCTTGCGACAGTGGTATTGTTTTTCACTCCACGTTTTGATTGAAGAGTATTTTACAGTAAGATGTTTTTCCTTTTGAATCCTGAGTACCCTCTTTGGGAATTCGAACCCTCTCCACGTGGAAATCAATCAGTAATAGGGCATCATATTTCCAATCGTCTTTGAAACCCAAGATTTATTCTCAGGCTTTATGCTGCGGCCCCCGCTGTTGGGTTTGCACGGTGCCTCTTCTCGGGCTGTAAGGAAGTCGTGGTTGCCCCAGGCCTGGAGTGATGCCAGCTGTGGTCATGTGGAACCGGTTTGATCCTGAATGCCCCTTCTGCCCTCTGCGTTCAGCTTCATACGGAGGCTGCGTGGACATGGTGCTGTTTGGTATTAACACAACAACGGCTCCAGTCTCTCTGAAGAGTCGGGATTGTATGTCTGCCTCTTTATTCCCCACAGTGGGGTAGGATGACTACGAGGCCAAATGTTGAAATATGAAGTGGGTTTGACACTGACGCCAGGTTTATGTTCTGAAGTCAAACCTCTGGAATTCACTGGAGAAGACTTCTGCTGCTTGGTTTTGTCAACCGAGCGGGAATGACTAGGGAAACACTTTTTTCTTTTAAGATGAGAGGTTTTAAGATGAGAGCTGCAAGAATTGTGCATCGGTGTTAGGCAGCATGTTCATACAAATACAATACATTTAGATATGTGTTGTCCTTTATTGATCTAATTCAGGGGTGTCAAACTCAAGGCCCGGGGGCCAAATCCAGCCCGCAACTTCATTTTATGTGGCCC
This sequence comes from Pseudochaenichthys georgianus, assembly GCF_902827115.2. NCBI lineage: Eukaryota > Metazoa > Chordata > Actinopteri > Perciformes > Channichthyidae > Pseudochaenichthys > Pseudochaenichthys georgianus. The sequence continues at coordinate 6,506,275 of NC_047512.1, read as the reverse complement.
CGCAAGAGCTTGCAAAGAATATAATATGTTTATTATACGGTTACATGCCGATTTACAGAACCACGTTGCCCATAAACTACATGTCCCACAATGCATCTCGTTTTGTGACATGGGCAATGAAGAGACTTGCAATTTGCCCTGGACTTCTGCTTTCAGACGTAGTTAATTACTAAGTTATTATCCTATCCGATAATAATCCAATTCAGAGGCAATAATGTCATATAATACATTATTTTATATATATATTATATATTTATATAGTTACAACCGGCCCTTCTCGTGCAACCTTTATGCGAAGGTGGCCCGCGACGAAATTGAGTTGGACACACCTGATCTAATTTAAACGCCGTGTGAGCTAAAGACAGTTAAGCTAGCTGTTTCTCTTGTTCATTGTCATCAAGTAATCTCTGGGAAATGCCGTGTTTAACGGTAATGCTAAGGGCGGGGTCTTTGGAAATGAGGATGCTAGTGGTACAATAATGTCACTTTTGGTGCCCTTCTGTGTGAAGTACTAATATAAGAACAGTCCCACTGGTTTGGTATCTTTATCTAATTTGCTACAAATCATAACTCATCATAGCTCATCATTTCAGGGAACCATTGGTTTCCATTCAGATGACACGTAAATATATCAGTGGATTTGAAAAAGAGTTAATCCATTACAGAAAAACATCAAGTTCGCATAGTTCTTTTGTCAAAGTGACAGTCACGGCAACCAATCAGCATAAACGGCATTATAGGGTTAGGGTTAGGGTCATGTAAGAACTGTTGAGGGTTGATTAGATTAGATTTGTCTGCTAATTACATGTTATACTGTACAGAAGTAACTGACATAGTACGACAGGTCAATCAAAATAACAAAACATTACAGGGTATTTGAGATATAAAGCATACCGAAGATCTATCGTGAAAGTCGTAATATGGGTCGTCAGAGTCGGGGTTCCCGGTATCAACATGCTGAATTCTTGCACCTCTTGCGCAATCTTGAGCACACTATTCAGGATGTATGCCAAGCAGAAGAAAGGAGTACAGACCCCTCTTCCACACCACGTGAAAAGCTCTCATCTTAAAAATGTTTTCCCCTCATTATTCCTGTTCAGTTCACGAAATCAAATACATATCATTATGACACAAATTAGCCCTCTGCAATCAGTACCCCATTGTTGGTGTTGTTTACATTGTTGTTGTTCTGCTGCTCTGCATACATCAACTCGCTCTCGTGTTAATTAATTCTCGCACTGAAATTACCTTGGGAGAGGTCCCGGGATGGTTCATTTGGAGCGTATATGATTAGGACCAGCCTGGAAGATCAGAGGCTGTTTTTAATCTGGAGCACCAATGCTAATTCATCTACCACCCCCCCCCCACCCCCTTCCCTCTTTCTCTCAATCCTGTCTTGTTGCGGTTTTATTCTTTCCGATCACAAGACCCCCAACGCCTTCGCACAGCTGGTGCCGAATGGAAATTAGGTCTAGCATTTCTTTAGGGATGGGATGGATAGATCAATGGATGTATGGTTAGAGGGGATAGAGACCCTGGCGCCGAGGCCCGCTCTCCAGGTCTCCATTGAGGGGAGATTACATCGCCGGTCGGTGGCTGTAAAATGCCACCGAACAGGACTCACAGGACTCTTTTCAAACCTCCCCATTCTTAGCGAGGGATTATTCGTCGGGTTGTTATCCCATTACGCTATAATGGTTGCAATTTTCTGCTTAGGAATTTGTCTTTTTCTGCAGGGAAATACATGCCAGAATGTTTTTCAATCAAGCATTAATCTTCAGTAATTTGTAAAGATATTTCATGTCCACGACTCGTGACTCTTTAGATGACCCTCAATTGTCGTCTGGAACCAAATATAATTGTTTAAATTGAGGATATCATGTATTTAAATGTGAAAGCATGTTGAGCGTAATGTACTTGATTGAGTCAAAAGGACACAAGAAGCAGGTATTAACGGGAATATGTTTGCCTGATTTCATCATTTCTCAGACTGCTTACTGTAAGTCAAATTCTTTGAATATTTGAGGTATTAATTTTTCCTGACATGAGCCATTGTCCTTCTTTATTATGAAATGGGACATCAACAAGGCTTTTCAAAGTAATGCTCTTAACAGGTCATTAAGCTTTTTTTGTTTTTCTGTAAGTTTGCCCAAACACTAAAACCTTGTGTCTTTCACGTCTGATTAGTGACACTTTAATAAAGTCGTTTAAAGTTCAGCGGACTGAATTTTCCACCTTTTCTAGTGTTTCTATGGTCACGGGGAAAAACGACCCTCATTCAAGCCTCGACGCAATCTTTTAAATGCAAATCCTTTAAAAGTAACTGTGTAATTCCGTCTATGGGGACTCTCCCGACTTGGCTGCGAGAGAAAGTGTTTTTTATATAAGGCAACCACGGCTGTTTTCCTTTCTGTCTTCTTGATCTGACAGCAATTGACTAAGCCAGTCCTTAAGGCGTGACAAAAGCTTGGCACAATCTTTACATTTCTTTTCCTCCTTCCTCCCCCCCCCCCCCCCTTTGGCTAACTTCTCTTGGATGGGCCAAGGTGGACAAAGCCTGCCTTCTCTTCCACTTGATTGGGTCAGAAGGCTGAAGTTAAATGTTTGGTTGGAAATTGTCTTAGCATTCCCAGCATCATGTTTTCTCTTTCTATTTTTATGGCGCTCGGGGAAGCTCGAAAAAACTATGTCGAATCGCTCACAATCAAATCATTTACGGTGAGCTAACAGCGAAGGAATTAATGCATTTTATATGCGGATGCCGAGAATGAGGCAAAGTCCCCTCAGCAACATGTGAGAAAACTCTCTCTCCATTACTCTCTCCCGGCTCTCTCACTCTCTTTCTCCTTCTGTTTTACTTATTGAAATTATAGCTGTCACCCACTTCACAAGAAGGAGAGCCAGGGGAAGCAGGTCATTGACTTGATTTTCATGGGAAGGCTGATTCGGCCATTCAGGGTCTGATAGGTCCAGTATTGACAGCCTTTTGCGGGAGGGGAGGGGAGCATGCCGCCTTCATTGTACCCACGGTTTGCTGAGGAAAAACAAGAGAGCGCCTTGGAGACAAAGGGCTCAATGGGAACAGTAGCCCCTGTGTCCCCTTGCTTCTGACTGCTGCTGCTGGGAGGCTTGTGTCTTCCATTCTGGCCTCAAGTGCTACTCCCACCCTCTCTCAAACACCCCGCCACCCCCCCCCGGCTCCCGCTCTTTTTTCATGCTGTCAAGTGGCTGCAGAGGTGTTGCCGTTTCCTCCTCTGACTCCTGACACCCTCCCTCTGAGTCCCATCGCCTCCGAGTGCAGAGGTTGTTTGGCATCTGTATTTGGAGAGAGAGACGCTGCTCTTCACTTGTATCTGTCGTGGGCCTCGCTGGCGTTCTCAAGTCACGACTTTTACTGTGATAAAACATGTGATTTATGTAGCACAAAGGATACACTAATACTGATACTGGTTATTTATGCTACTAAAATGTATCACTTGTGTCTATTTGAAATAGTCAATGTCAACATTTTAAATAATGGCTGATAATACTTTTGTGTAGCAGCCGGTATTCCAAAAATAATTTGCATTAAACACAGATCAATACCGGTCAGTTCTCAAGTACTTGCTTTGTTAGAGTTCATGTCCCACTTGTGAGAGTGTGGAGTACACTAGTCTAGGTTGAAGGTTATCGGGTCAGTCTTATCAGAGCGTCTGTTTGAAGTAAGCCCAGGCTCTGTTTCCTTCCTGATAAATACTGTATGTGGGCTTACTCTGGGCGGACGTCCAAGAAGTGAAGCATGGAACCATTTCTGGTAGAGTGTTTTCCAATGTGGTCCAAATCATCGATAATAAATTGCCGAATATTGCCAGAAACCGTTTTGACCTGAGGCGGTGGAATGCAGCGCCGTGTTGTTGGTCCAATTTGGTAAATCGTTTGAGCGACATCACGTTGCTGTTTTACAACCCAACAGATACATAACTCCGACTTATTTTATTTTGTTCTTCAGCATGACGTAATCCTGAGGTCTGACATTGGACATGAGGCCTATTTATCTCATCCCCTTTCAAGGTTGAGTCTTTAGGCCTTGCAAACAGATTAAAAGAAAAGCGATCCCTAGTTTGTTCTGTTAGTGTTTTTAGCAGAACGGGGGGGTTGACCCGGTGGGTTTAGGACCAGGAACAAGAAATACAACTGCACAGGCTGAACTCTAACCCCTCATGACTTGGCTTACAACCTTTCCGAACACTTTTTGACCTCTAACCTTAAGGTTTTTTTGCTAACCCAGAAAATCACCCCGGCCCCTTTTGACAGCAATTCACCGCTGCCTTTAGTACCATCTCTCTGACATGTGGTGAAAGAGCCATAACACGAACATAATGGAGAGTCCAAACGTAAGATATCATAACGTGTTGACAGGAGGAGATCGTCTATGCATTTTTGTTTCAAGACCTCAGAATGACAATAAGCCAACTGGAAACCATTAGGTTTTTTTTTTAAACTCAGGCCCATATCCTTCAAAGAAGTTCATGAACACACACATTAACATCTTGGTTCCCTTCACATTTTTTCCTTTCTTTCTTTTCTCTTGGTGACCACAGTGGATCGGCATGGCAGACTTAGTAGAGGGACTCTATCCTCCTTACGTCCCACACACCCAATCCCCCACCCCCCTTACCCTCCTCTAATACTCCCTCCTTTTGAAGTGTGGATTTTCTGCAGAAGTGCTTCGCCCCTCCCCGCCGCCCCACACCCAAATCTGCCTATTGATGTATCAGGGACCCTCGATTTTTGGTCGTGAGCTCTTTATCGTAATTTACTGTATCAGGGAGTGCTCCTCTCCTGGTATGTGGGGATTGAAAAGAATGGTCATGTGCTGAACTGATTAAGAAGTCGGCGGTGACCCGGGGTTAAACCCTTGGAGAGGAGGGGTGGGGGTAGGAATACAAAAGCAGTCGGAGCGAGCCCAGTGGCCTGATAGAGGTGGTAAAGTGGGTCACACAAAAGATGGAAAAACTTTCCACTTGAAAAGAAGTGAAACTTTGCAGACACGGACGTCAAGGACTCATCTCACCCACTGCTGTCAGGGCCTCCACCTTTCAAAAAAGAAGTTGCGATAACTCCATTAAACTCAGCCTTGCAATTGTCATCTTGACTTGTTTTGGTAAAGACACTTTTTCCTTATCATATTCCATGAAGTTGAGATGACCTCACCCCTGTCTCTCCCCTCTCCCCTCTCCGTACCATAACTCCAGACTGTTTTCGTAGCTGGCTTGTCTCTTAGCAGGACTGGAGCAAACTGAATGGTGACAGCTTTGCCTGCCAGGCGAGTTGTGTGGTGCAGTGTCTGTATTGAGTCTAGGCTTGACTTTTTGTCTCCCCCAGGGTCTCTCCCCCCTCGGTGTTTGATGAGAATCAGACAGATTTAGCCGACTTGTGCAAGTCAGAGGCCGGCCGGCTCTCTGCGCACCGCTGCTGCCACGCTAACAGTGGCACAGCCTGGGACCGCGGAGATTACGTGTTACCAGGCCGAGATGTCACACGCCCGGGGGGCTTTTGTTGCCTTCAAAGGGACGCCTGGTCAGTCTTTTCCACCATTAGTTATCGCAGTGACTCAGATGAAACAATACAGCGTTAGTGTATGCAGCCATGAACTGTGACACATGAGTTCAGCCAAATGGTTCTTCTTTTCTTTTTCCATTCAACTTTACAGCCCAATGACAGAGCTGTCCTAGAAACTCAGGATGTCCTGTTTCCCTTTGACAATTAATTGAGCTCTGCTGTTCTTCCTGGCCACACAGTTACATTAAAAAGCAGTGAACCGTTCGAATGGTAAACTAAACCCAGCCGAGCGAATCCCACACCAGCAATCAGATGTAATGCCATATTGCCTTTAATTTGGAGAAAGCGTGTTAAAGAGTCTTTTCTTCGAGCCTTCGTTGTTATGAGGGGAGGCGGATCGGAAACGTTCTCGCTGCCAAATCGGTGGTCAAAGTGTCAGTTTCTCTGCTTCAGCAGCGTGACAGTAGTCTTATCAAACTTTAACGATTCCCACCACAGACGTGGAGATGTCTCAATGCTGTCTTTGTAGGAAACTGTCCGTCAGCGCTCAGTGAAAACCGTGCAGAATTGAGCTAAGTGGAATTAATGAGCGAGTTTTGCCCTCGAGACCTGAGCTGCCCCTGTCTTTGTTTGTTAACGTGAGTGTTTTCACTGCGGCCCTCCTGCCCTGGCGTGGGGTGTGCAAAGATCTCTCGGTCCAACAGGTAATTCCCAGGCATTTCCCCTTGTTTGGCTAAGGGGGAAACAGAAGCGTCGTCCCGTTCTACCCATCTGCGTGTGTTAAAGTCATCAGCCAGTTGGAAAAAACACTCAAAATAAACCCCTGAAAATTGAGGTCAGTTTGAGTAAGAGCCTCTTTAATGTTCATTCAGAAAAGATGTGTCCCGTGCATTCTGGGAAATGTCCTAAAAAACGGAGACATTGCGAAAAACGCTTGAGAGAAGAGTCTTTCCATCTAAATTCTTTTTTACATCTGTCACAATGCCTTTAACTCCTACTTATGGGAATAACGTTTACTCAAGGACGATACGTGTATTAATTGTGAACATTTCCATTTGGTTGTGTGTACACGTGGAGAATAAACAGCACTTTGGATTCTGCTCAGATCTTTTTCAGCTAAGAGACGAACACTCAATGACATTGCGCCATTCATTTCAGCTGTCTCCTTCAAAGACGTACTAACGTTTTAGTTTGGATGAAGCTTTGATAGTTTGTTATTTTAGAAAGTTCTGGATGTCTGACGCAATTATGTTCAACCATCCCTATCCTATGGCAGATTCAGAGAGAGGTTGTATTGAAGTAGAATATACTATCTTAAGCGTCTTTGGGTACTATAAAAGCGCTATATAAATCCAATATATTATTATTATTATCTTATTGTATGGAGTATGTACTATTACCTGATTTTCATAGTATTTTCTGACATCTTAATGTATACTTAATTGTGTCTTTATTTCACCAGTGAATATACTGCAATGGACTACTAAGATTCATTTTCATTATTGTTTTATCAGTTAGTTTAATTATTACTTTGGTCTAATACAATTGAATATTTTTGAATCGCATTTTAACAAAGCCCAGTGTAATTACTGACAACACATATATCCAGTTTAAAATAGAAAGAAAAGATAATAGAAAAGAAGTAGAAAAAGATGTACGACTTTGTTTGACAATTTACTAAAGGAATAAACAGCTATTGGTTAGTCTTCCTTTCAAATTCTAAATGAATCAGCTAAGCATTGTATCTCTTAACAAACTACATATTCAAAAGCTTTGTGTGGATAAATGTAAGACGTTGGGAGACAGAGAAAGATATTGCTGCTAGTGTTTCCTGTTACAAAGCAATCACCATATCTCGTATGTGGATTATTCTGTGTGTGCGTTTGTGTGTGTGTGTGTGCGTGCGTGCGTGTGTGTGTGTGTGTGTGAGGTTGGTGTGGCGCTTTGTAGGTCTTAGTGGGGATCCTCCTGGGCCCCAGTGGGACTACGATAAAAGCCTTGTGTGACACTGCATCGCCGGCCTTTAGAGGATTTCCACGGCCCTGAAAGGCAACTGTGATCATTCAGGGACAATCCCACCCTGGTGGTCTCCCCACCGGCATCCCGTAATAACTGTATTAGCAATTAAGAGACGAGGCCGAAGCTGCAATCTGAGCCTGCAGCCGCCCTCGCAAATCGACCCGTCTTCTTCATCTCATTGGCTTGTGGCCGGGCGTAATGGGCTGTGAGAAGACATCATCCATGTTCTCCTTATCCCTCCTTCATTACGGTCTCACCATAATAGATAACAGACTCAAGATAATGCCATTTGACAATATAACACCATGCGCACTGTTTATTTTCAGTCTCCGTCCCCTTGACGGTTGCGTAAGATAATAAACGAGCAGATCACGGAACAGCTGAGGCCTACGGACATTTCGAGGTTAAGGTTACAGATATGGGAATTTAACCCTCGATTTCAACACCTTCAGGCACTGTGAGTGATGTGGGACCCAGGCGGGGTCTCCTGAAGGATTCTGGGTAACATACTTTTAAATAGGCATTGACATAGTTTAATTTTGAATAATTCACAGAGAGGATAACCCAGCTTTTACTCCATAATCATAGGAAAGCACACATGGAGGGTTCTTCGGGGTAAATTACAAGCCTCCCCGAGCGACCGCGGTGATATTTTAGCTAACGTCTCTCGAAAGCTTCCCTGGGGGTTTCAGCATGTTTGCATGAAGCTGTTGATGGATCAAACCCACATGTACAGCGTATTATGGGCACTGTTATTTCAGAGTGTGTATGCAGTACATATTTAGATAATTTAAAATAAGGCACTCTCTACTTTAAAATAAAATACTTTAAATCTGTGTTTTTGGAGATGTGAACTTTTCCACCATGGCATTCCTTTAATACCTTATTAGACATTTTACCTTTTGTTTGTCGATAAGCTTGCTCTCCAAATGTTCAATTGTAAGTGGCACCATAATATCTTTAAAAACATATGCCTATAGTTAATCATTTTAACTTTAATCATTTCATATACTGGACTTTTTAACGCTGGTGCACATCTCCAGTTCGGTTCACTTTATTTACATGCATGTTTTTTTACGTTAAAGGAGGGGTAGGTAAGTTTGAGAAACCGGCTCGAGATCGCTAGAATTTGAAAATACACAACCGGAGAAAATCTGCCACTTCCTCACAGAGCCCCTCCTCCAACACACACGAACGCGCACATGACCAATGAGGGCACGAGATAAGTTTGTGCCCCGATGGAAGACTGACAGGCAGGTCGGCCATCCAATCGATTGGTTGTACTTTTTCCAGTATTACGGCTTCTACAGATGACATTTTTTTATGGATTTTTTGTCAAAGCACTTCAGATATTCATTGCTATCGGGATGTTAAGAGCATTCCATGGAATATAACAAAAAGTGTATCTCGAGCCGGTTTCTCAAACTTACCTACCCCACCTTTAACTATTTGGCATCATTTGAAAGGCTTCATTGTCGGCTTTAATTTAAGCCCAATGGCTAATCCGTCTGTTAATGGAATAAGTCACTTGATCTTCCATAAATCTGAGTGACATTTAATTTTGTGCAATTTTTATTCATAACTTTGGCAATACAGCCTTCATCTTGAGGCACTTGAATATAAACTACAGCTTGAAAGATAGTATTTAAGACTAAAAAAGAGGTTACAGAAAGTATATCATTTTGCCGGACAATTCAGTTTTTTCCTATTAATAGATTTTTGACTCAAAATTAAGTCTGCGACCCCTTGGAGGGTCCCTACCCTTAGCTCAGAACGGCTCAGGCTGTTGCATCTCTGTGAACATATTCACAACCTTAAATTAAGTCAAGTTCAGTAGCCAATATTGCATTGTTTCTCAGATAAATGCCTCGGCCCTGTCTGTGGAGAATTGTCTAACTGTGCTGGTGCATTTCTCCCACTGTACATTTCCTTTGAACAGAGATCTGGTTGTTTCATGTCTCCTGGAAGACAGAAAACACCCCGTGAATCATTTACCCACAAAAGCTAAATGAGCCACACAAGTTTGGAGGATTTTCATTTTTTTATTTGTTGGCACTTGCCTCCTCCTCGTCTCACAAACCCTGCAGTCCAACGTTAAGAAGTTATGGATGAGCATACTGATTCCTCTGATGAGCGAGTCCCCCCCCCCCACCCTTGCTCTATTCTGTCCTAATAGGAAACAGGGGAGATTCATCCTCCAATCGGCCGTCCACCCCCGGAGGCCCGTGATTGGGGATGTGTATGGTGAGCAGAAACCAGGGATGACAAATAAAAGCTGAACTCTTGAATGGCAAGGTTCTGCTTCCCGTGGCTCTGTTTGCAGCGCGGACCCCGGAGGCCATAGCCCCTCCGCCCGGGGGGTTGTCAGTTACTGATGGCACTGTTGTTGGTTTCAGTGTGAAGGGGGCCGAAGAAGCCCCACCACAATCCCGCTTGTTAAATAGCATGAATTAATGAAGTGGCGGAGCTGGGAACTTCCTACCCCTGAGCGACTTGTGGGGGAAAAAAGAGGGCCACTTCCTTAGCATTTCTATGGGCCCCCAACTTCTTTTCATCCTGTCGGCTTCTTCCCCCTCCCTCCGAAACCCCCATTTTTTTTTTCACCCACCCTCAAAAACGTCCTTTTTTGAAGTCCTTTAATCCTCTGGATGTGTGCCGGGTTGGGAACAGCGACTGATAAGCGCTAAGTTAAAAAATAAAATAGCTTCTGCACAGCTGTATGTGTTAATGCAGAACGGTGGCTAACGGCAAGGGAAGTTAAGATAGAAAAAAAGAAAGTTGTTTTTGGACTTTTTCGTCTGGTACTTAATTTTAACCTCACACTTATGAATCTAACAGAAATCTTTAGAAATACTGTTTCATAAAACTTCTCAAGGAATACAGAATTGCCTCAGAAGGAGGACAGCATTCCCATGGCGCACCCCTCTCCATTTTTATTGCCACCCTACCTTCTTAATAAACATTATATATGAAACTGCGTGGGATTTAGTTGCTGCTTTATTAGTCTTACGTTACGTATGACGTCAGTCGTCCACACACCTGATTTACAGATAGGCAAAGACACAGCAACACTTTAATAGAACAGTAAACTGCTCTGCTGATGCTGATGGATGGCAGCTGCAGTACAGTACGTCTAGTGTTGCACAGGACCACAGAGGGGTCAATTTAAAATCCCCTTCAGTCCCAAACCCAGGACAATATTTATCAACCGTTTAGTGAAACAGCTTAAAGAATGCCACCAGAGGGAAAGTCAGTGTTTCTAGGCATGTGTCTCGCTGCTTCATGAGAACTCGGCACTCGTTATGATCCACGAGGCTCATTCGTGTTGATTTAATGCTCACAAATAGCAAGTTTAGAATGGCTCTAGACAGAAGATACTCACGGATCCGAGCGCGCTGACACTCGTTGTACTTTCATTTCGAGTGAACGAGTTCATTTTATGGAGACGGATTGGCCTTTAGGCCGCGGCTTCACCTAGACCTGGCTCTTCTCAAATTCCTGTGAAGCAGTCCCTGCAGTGAATCACTCGGACGCAGACCGAGGCCGCTGTGCAGATAGCGCAGATCCCTTTGAGGTAAAGGCTGGTTGGCCGCCAGTTCTCTAATGGGAGCGTGTTTATACTTTGAGTTTTATCTGCCGGTGAATGGCCCTCCACGGTACAAAGGCTGGAATTCATCTCGTAAAAAGCTTGATACCGCGGCACAAAAATCACGTAAATAAACATATGAAAGGAATAATCAGCTAAGGTGGAAGGGACGGCAGCAACGCGGCAATCGCATGCAACTCAAAAACATTTGATCGTATCTCCTTCCTGGTCCGGACATCATCCAGGGTCTAAACACAGCCTCGGAGTCTCGGCCCGCTTGCTCGTTTTCAGGGCACTTTAAAGACCCTGATCCTGAGCTTTGATAGGAAGGGTTTCCATGATGCCTTTCTTCTGAAAGAGCAGCATCCTTCGGGCAGAGTAACTGATGTAGACGATTCGATGTCTGGCCGCACCAATTTTGAAGGCGGCAATTGAATGCCGGTATTATTGAGTGATTATAGTTGGCTGTTGTTGGTAATGCACAATTATGGTTCATTCATTTCATGTTATGTCAAACGAATCCAATCTATTTTCAGCCTCATGGAGAAGGAGCAACTTCCCTGGTCGTTGGCAAATAAACGCTCCAGCTTTTGTGCACGGCGCCAAATGAGTCCCTTTGCTTGAATGTAATGTCGTCGGGCCAACATTTAATTTGGACTTACTTTAAGTGAAAGAGACAGAACAATCATTTACTGTGGTGACAGTTGTGTGAACACATCGTTAAAGCATATGAGGTTCAACCCATTTTGATTCAGCGATGTGAAACTAATACTTACGTAAGTAACTAGGCCATGTTGCGTTAAGACAAAATACGCATGAAACGAAATACACAGCGCGGCGTCCAAAAGCACCTCGTGAGGCTCCACGTCTGATTTGCTCAAGTCCCCGGCCAGCTTGTTAGCTATGATATCACGGCAGCACCCCAGAAGGAAATAACGAGCAGGTCATAGACTCTTCCCGTGGACAAAACACTGCGAAGTGTCCGGCTTCACGCAGAGAGCCCTCCTTGTCCGACGCGGCCATTATCTCCCGGGTGTATTTCCCTGCGAAGGAACCCCCGCGGTCACCGTCTGACTCTCACCCCCCCACTCTGCGACAAAGACCCGCGGAGCTGCAGGTAGCGATGCTAAAACCCAGTCCTGTTTTCCTCAATAAAAGGCACGACGGGCCTCAGTGAGCGCCCCTTTGAAAAGTTTATGAAATTAACCAATTAGGACCTGCAGGGCAGCGAGATAGAGACAAGAAAGGGGAAGAAAGACCCCTTCTATTTTTCTCTGGCTCTGTCTTTCACCAACACATACTCACACACATTGCACACTCTCCCAAAGCCCAGCATGGATTAATCACTCTGTCTGGGCGAATGAATGGTCGTTCACATCGCCGAGGCCTGTTATTTACAATTAAGTAGTTAGACAATAAAACTCACGCCGTGGAGTCTGCTCACTCCTCCACTGCCGGCTCTCACTGCCCTACTTTGTCCTTGTTTTTCTCGTCTTTCTTTTCACAGGTTTTCTTTGTCACTCTTGATATTATCTCGTACCGATTTCTATTCCATCATCTTCTCTTGCATTCTTCGGTTTTCTCTCCTTCGAGGCTTGTCTTCTCAATCTGTGTTTTCGATTGCTTACTTTCACTCTCCTTCTTTGCACTCCTTCCTACTGCTGTACTCAACTTCCCTCCCTGTACCTTTTCCAACTTGTTCTTATGTGACCGCTGCTAATTTATCTTACTCAATTTAAAGGGGGCCGATTATTAAGCAGTTAGCAGACGCAGGTAATGTAGCGAGGAAAGCTCCCGTTAGAGGAAGGCAGCTGCCTCGATAATGCTGTTAAATGAATCAGTCCGTTGGTAAGCATATTAGCATGCTGACAGAAATAATGCAATATAACCCGGCATACATTGTTGCCGCTTCGCCCTGTTCTTCTGCAGTGAACACTAGTATTAGAAAACAGATGCTTTCTGGACATATTCCAACCCAGAGGGATAATCGAGGACGTGTCATGCAACCATATTTACTCTGATCCGATATATTTGCTCTGTGGAATATGCTTTTTGCTTTTTAATGAATAATAAATAGCAGTACACGTTTGAAGGTGCACATGATGTACGTCTCAAACTGTGCTGTCTGTGAGATAAGATGGAAAGGAACACATTAAGACACCTTAGATCACAAGCATCAAATACAAATAACTTTGGAACTAATTAAATTCAGTATCAAGTCTTTGGGAACAACATCAAAGTTGAGTTTTTATTGTGAAAAACAGCACAAACAACTCAGAAACGTGAGATAAGTACAGACACGTGAAACATCTTAAACACTCACATTGGTACCCACGCATGCAGCAGCGGTCAGAGGACAGACTGCGACTTGTGTCCGGCAGCACGGCCACTCATATCCCCGAGAACCAGCATGTACTACAACACAAATAACAGGAAGCGAGGCTGGCTGCGCTGTGAGCATTCCAACAATCCCCACCCTTGTGTTTCGCTCCTTCCCTTATTCTCGCTGACTTAACTTTTCGACCTCCTTCAGCCTCGGTCACGTTTGGCCTGAAGAGGTTTGACACGAAGCAGCGCCACTGGGTATTGTTTCGATCACATTGTGACTCAGGGATTGGTTGTTTGTCCAGTCGTTGGCTTATTTAGAAGAAGAAGACTATTAGCGTTCAAGTATTTGAAGGGGTCAGTTGACGCACACGTTCTTATTAGAGCCGGGACTCGATTACAACAATTAATCTAATTAATTAGAGGCTTTGTAATTAATTAATCGAAATTAATCGCATTTTTAATCAAATATACATATTTGACCTGAGAACAGTGAGAAGCAATTTCCACATGGACTTTACTCCAAGTGGTCTACAGTCCAGTGAGCCAGGGAGCTGGTTATTCTCTCAGACGTGGACTTACTCATCCTGGCCCTGAAACCAGTCGTCTGGTTGAGTGTGGGTTGGGTCAGGGTGTGGTTCCTTGCACTCGGAGTCGGGCTAACGTCCACGCTAGCTGCTACATGCTTTGCATTTAGGTGATACTTTAGGCTTGATGTGCTGCGGTGATATGCAAATTATTTTTTGCATAATTTGCACACGTCTCTTATCGACGCTTCCATCCGTCCGTTTTTTAAAACAAAATGTCCCATCCACGGGGCCGACCAAAGCGGTCTCATCAGCTTGTTCGTTCATGTGTGACTATTGATCACCGTGGTTTGTTGTTGTTTGAAGTCCCATGCTGAAGTCATGAACGTTAGTTGGTGCTCCAGTATAATCGGTACGCCTGAAACTCATCCAGTGAGAAACGTTCCGCTGTGCAAAAATAAGTGCGATTAAAGGGCGATTAAAATGCGTTAATTTTTGTGTAATTAATTCATCTTAATTAACGCGTTAAAGTCCCGGCCCTAGTTCTTATAATATAAGAGGTAATGGAATACAGAGAAACCATATGTGTTCTGGACTAACGCGTATTGTTTCGTTTCTTCCCTTATTCTCGCTGAGTTAACTTTAAGGCCTTCTTTAGATTTGTGTTGCCTTGGTCAGGTCTGGACTAACATGGTTTGACTCGAAGCAGGGCACTTGAGTATTGTGTCAATCACTCAGGAATTGTTTGTCCAGAGTTTTCCATATTTCCACGGAAAGACCGTTAACGTAAAAGTATTGGAACGGGTCATTTGGCGAACGTTCACAAGCTCTTATTATATCAGAGGCAATGGAGTGGAGAGAAACCATATATGTGATCTGGACTGTTGCAGGGTTAATGGTTCATTGTCTTATTCTCTCCGACTTAAATGTACGACCTCCTTAAGCCTCGTGATGTCTTGGTCAGGTTTGGCCTGAAACGGTTTGACATGGAGCGTACTTTTCGCCAGTATCAAAGACCAATGGAGGACAAGTATTGCAAGAGTCCATGTACACAATTCTTATTATATAAGAGGCGATGGAGTGGAGAGAAACCATATATGTGATCTGGACTGTCGCAGGGTTAATGGTGCAGTGTGTTAGCCTCAGCTGCTCTGTGTCGGGGTTTTCCCCTGTGCTTTTTATCCCTGATGCAGAAGTATGACGGTAGAGTTTGGAAACTCTTGGTGCCCTCTCAGCTCTTCCTTTACTTGAGTTTTATTTTCCATGCAGACTCCTTCCAAGTCATTTGTACAAGTGGTCTGCTAAAAGCTTTCCCTTCTTTGAAGCATGTTGTTCTGAAATGGAGAAAACGGTCACGTTCCCTTTGTCTGAATCACTCTGGACACTGAGTGAACGGAGGAGTTAGGTTGCCGTTACAGACAGCCCTCGGATTCACAATGAAGCCGGCTGTTGTCTCCAAACGTGCCAAATAATATTTTCTTTAAAAAGCACGTCTGAAATCGGGGCATGAAACCTCGTATTCTCTGCTGTTAATCTTCACACATAAAGCATGGCTTATGTAGCGTCCAGTGGTGAGTAGCGTTGGTTTGGCAGTAAATCTCACACACAGGTTGTAAAAGCTGATTTACAGACATGATGGTCACAGTCAATTACAGTTTGAACTAAATCTGGCTCAGCTCTGTTTATCTTCTAAATCTGTATTTTGGAGAATGTTTAATTAGTGTCAATTTAATTACGCCATTAGTTTGCATGTCATAGGTTATGGGCGGCATTAAATACCCGTGTGCAATGTATGGAAACTGACCAAGACGAATTCCCCTTGACAGCGAATAGATCTTTATCATTTCTGAAAGGGAAAAGTCCTTTTTATTCTCAGTATTTATGCTGCTTAATATCTAACAAAAAGCAGGCCTGTTCTGACAGTTTCGAACCATAATACAGAAGCATAGATGTGGAGCCCCTGACGTTTCAGACGTAAGCTTGAACCAACTTTGGACAATGTCATGGAGATAGAAATAAACAGCCTGGCCGAGCGAAGGCGGAGAGGTTTGGAAAACTGATTACAGGCCTTCGATTGTAAGCCCACACTTGACCAAAGCATCAACATATATACCGTGTAACATCTCAAGAATAGATGAGAAGGGAGACTAAAAGAAAAATAAAGCATGTTTCACAGAAAGAAGCATTACTCTTTTCCACTGCCAGCTCCAGGGCGCTTGCCAGTAACAACAAAGAGAAGTGCACTCTTTCTTTGGATGGATTACATTTACGATCTTTGTTGAACTCCACCCAAGAAAAAACGGAATCTCTGTCACTCTGTCGGGAGCCATGGCAGCACGGTGCAAACACTATCTCATCTCCTAAAAGCAGAGCGAACCACATCAGGGTTAAAGGAGCACACACTGTACCGTGCCCTCCGTTTGACTTATGGAGGATAAATGGCATCTGTAATCTGTGTTTGTTTTCATACGTGTGTGTGAGTGTGTGTGAGAGTAGGTGAGATAATGCAGAATACGTCAGCCAGCGCTTAGATTAACTGTAGGCCACGTTGAGTGATTCACTCCTGGTTTATCTTAATTCTGGACGATAAGGTGGACAGTTCTCCGACTCCCACACTCGCACTATTTCACCGCGGTCACCGACTTGGATCCCACCTGAAAGCGAATACTGTTGGCGATGGGAATTTGGTATTAATGGAGATAATTGGGCTCTGAAGTGTTGTAAGCGCCCACACACACAGTAACCTGACCCATTGAGTGAGTACACTGGATTCATCGGGCCAGCATAACGTCCACATTTGAGTTAGAGTGCTTCGCTACAATGGCCTCAAATAGCTCAAGACGTCTGCCAACGATCTCGTCTCCACGGATAAATGGCATGACTGTACTCATTTTCGTAACCTTGCCAAAGTATAATGAACATCTGCAAATATTACATGTCTCAATGAGATTTTCCAAACGGTACTCAACGCACGGTTGCCTTGACGTCACTCGAGGCCCTGTCCCGGCCCCTTTTTGTCCCAGAATTCACATCGTGCCCTCAAGAAGCTGTCCTCGCTTCCCACCCAGGCGTCCCCACTCACGGTGACAGACACCATTCATTAGTGTGCCGTATTTGTCCGCGCTGCTCAGCCTTCTCTAAACAAAGGAGATGAAGCAAACACCCAGGAGTGTCTAATGGTCTCCCCAGCTGTTCGTGCACTAATTGCAGAGGCCTCGGAGCGCAGCAAATCTGTCTTTGAGGCCGTGATGGATCTCTGACAACTTTTGCAGACGAGACGTCGATTGCAGAATCGGGGTTAGCGCCGAAAGGCTAGCATATATCACTCCTCGTTTTTGATAAATAGTTTCCTTTCCCAAACACAGCTGCCGAGTCAGATTCGAGTCATTCCCCCCCCCCCCCCCCCCCCCCGCCCATCCTCACGGTTTCCTCCCAAGAAAAACGAAGACATTGTGGATACATGTTACAGTCCAGTCCCACCTGAAATCACTCAATGGCGTATGGAGAAGTGCTGTATGGGATACAGTGGGGGATGCATTATCCAGGTCCTCCGTCCTCAGCTGTAAATGATCAAGCAGTCGTACCATCTGTTGCGTTGAAGCCGTAAAACCTTATTTTGAGAGAGATGTGGAAACATGTCGAGGTCTGTCTGCTGAATAAATGATTTGATGCAAACGGTTACAGCTTTTATTTTAGGTCTTCTTATTAAATGATGTGTGGACCAGCACCACACCGTCCTATGTACGCTGACCTACATTCATATTCATATCTTAGACGGCACTGTAACTTTTATCCATGTATTTTTTCTTTTAATGTTTCTTTTATTCGCTTTTCTTTTTAATGACTGATTTTAAATGCCATTTGCTTAATGTTTTTCATTTTTTGTAAAGCACCTTGAATTGCCTTGTGTTGAAAAGTGCTATATAAATAAACTTGCCTTGCCTTGCCTTGCCTTGCCTTGCCTTGCCTTGCCTTGCCTTGCCTTGCCTTGCCTTGCCTTGCCTTGCCTTGCCTTGCCTTGCCTTGCCTTGCCTTGCCTTGCCTTGCCTTGCCTTGCCTTGAAATGTCCTTTTGCTATACAATCCCTCTATATTACGTTAATGCGGCTTTTCCTCCAAATATGTTACATTCCCGTGGTTATTACTGCATACCAGAACGGGCCAACTCGTAAACTAATTAGAGTACAGCACTTGACGACATTTGTCATTGTTCAACGGATTAATCCAAAGCGCCACGGGACATTTCTAAACCTGGCAGTGTGCATGATATGCCCTAATAACTGAACTACAATGGACCACTCAGATTGACATAATATGACTGTCTACTTGGTTGTGTATTAATAACAGTAGCATTAACTGCTTAAATATGCAGATTAAGGCAGCATAATATATAGTGTTGATAATTTTTGACACACACAATTATCACATTTTGTGGATTTCCTTTATTTTTTAAAGCCGATTATTTTCCTTTATGTTTTTTAAGCTGTGCTAATGCACTTAGGTATCCAGTGAGCGCTGTGGGAGCCTGGACCAAATGTCCCGCTGTTGCATCGATGTGTCGAATAGAAAAATGACATAATGTTGCAATTTTATCCTCCAATGGGATTGTCACCAGAGCAACAGAAAACGATTTGCGAATGTTGCCTGTCAACACTGCGTTCATAAAGAAACGCCGTTGGCCCGGCCATTTCGAGAAGATAAGAGTGTCGATGAAAGAAAGAGGGTTCCATGTAGATAACGTCTGGATGTGTGTGCGAGAGAAAGAGTATGTTTCTGTTTTTTAAATAGATAAGAGAGCGAAACCACTATCTGATATCAAATAACCCTACGTCTGCTCGGACTCTTGATGCCTCTCATGGATCGGTCCCTTCACACGTTTCTCATTCTGATCTCTTCCCGATTTGGATCTTCAGTAAAGCAGGAAACAAACAAACAAGCAGTCGTCGGTGTGGGATTATGTCAAAATCTTCTCACGCCGCGACAAAACCCCTTCAGTCCGTTGGGTGTTCGTGTCACGTGAGTACTGTATGTTTGGCTTTCTAGTAATGAGCCGATCTTTAAAAAGGTACCCAGCAGGCCGGCGAGGTTCTATTCAAAATGCCATTCCCCGTCTGACTGACCTTAATCTGGATTAGTTGATTTCCTTCCTTGGATTAACATCTTGTGGTTCGATTAAACTTCACGCAGCCCAATGACTGAATCACGGCATTACAAAGCACCGCGTGGAGCTTGTAGCAAAACAGGAAAAGCTCCAGCTTCTGTGTTTCCTCCACGGACCGCCTCTCCTGTCCAGCCAAACCATCTGGCCCGGAGAGATTTTTTTTGGCCTACCGAGTCTTAGGTCTACCGTGCTTTGAAAAGCATTCCTAGACAATGTGGAGACATACAGAGACGCGGTAGCTAAAGAGTCAGAGAGACTCTCTGAAAGGCAGTTTGAAGTCTTAACTATGAAAACATTCCTTATGACTTTTTTTTCTCCTCGAGTTTAAGGTTTATGGATTGAGACAAAGAACCGTTTTACACTGGATAAATCATGTTGTACTAGAGCTCTTTGAAAATATAGAGTGTAGTAGAGTGCAGAGATAGCACTGTCTTAAGCTAGTTTTCTTTAAGCTAATAAAAAAAAACTGGCAAGCTAAATACGTTTTCAAAAATCAAACAAGCCTTTCTAGCATGCAGCTGTCTTGATAAAGTTGGTAGTTATCTTGCTTGCAATATCATTAGATGGTTATGAGTGAGTTACAAAATACTTATATTAAGTGTATACACAAATGGACAGTTGCTAATGCTATGAGAGCAGTTCAAAAAGTTTCTTGTATAACTTAATAGAAAGTTCACAGCTTGAATCCCTAGACACGCTGGGGGGGAAAAAAACATGAGAACTTCAATAAGAAACACCTCTTCAATAAAATATATCCAGGTGCCCTTGAGAAAGGCACTTACCCACTTATTCAACCACAACGGCTCAAATAGAGCGCCTAGTTGCCAAGTGTAGATGGCTTTGCTTGCGCCGACAGAGCTCCCAGGTGTGGATGTGTGTAACTGTCTGAATGTGAAGCAGACTACTTGAATGTCTGCTCAGCAAAAGCGTTCCCTGGGTAGAAAGATGAGAATTCAATGGTCTACTGACAAACCCAATTTCGTGTCAGATGGAAATAATATCACCGTAATGGAAAATAAACCCCTCGCTGTGTGACAGTCTGGTGTGCCACATTTCACAGAATGGAGACATACAGTTGCATTTATTTAGTTAGAAATATATAATTATTTTTCTTCAACTATTGTTCAAACAGGTAATATCAAACGGTGCTGGACTTGAAATCTGAACTACAGGTCATATGAAAGGGGAGCTATGGTGGAAAAATAGAAACAGGGATTAAGACCCAAAGAATGACGTGAGGTCGGGACTGGATTGGACTAGGGCAGGGATGTCAAACTCAATTTCATCGCGGGCCACATCAGCATTAGGTTACATTCAAAGGGCCGGTTGTAACTTTTAAGACGATATAAAAATACATACAAAATAATGTATTATATTACATCATTGCCTCTGCATTGGATTATCATCGGATAGGGTAATAACTTCATAATTAACTACGTCTGAAAACGTCTTTTCAGTGCGTATGTCCCAAAATGATTTAAAAAGAAAAGCCACATTCTGGAGAAAAAAGAAATAGAAGTGACATTTTGAAATAAAAATCTAATTCTGAGAAAAAGGGATTCTATGAAAAAATGCATATTTTGAAGAAAAAAAGGCAAATTCTGAGAAAAAAAGGCAAATTCTGAGAAAAAGTCATATTTGAGATGCATTGTGGGACATGTAGTTTATGGGCAACGTGCTTCTGTAGCATGTAACCGTATAATAAACATATTATATTCTTTGCAAGCTCTTGTGGGGCCACATAAAATGAAGTCGCGGGCCGAATGTGGCCCCCGGGCCTTGAGTTTGACACCCCTGGACTAGGGCTTTTATTCTGACAGACAGTAGATATGAAGGGCTGATACTAGCAGGGATTCAAGCATTGAAAGTAAATAGTATTAGTCCCTAATGACATGTTTTCTTGTTTGGACGTAACGTGCCGACAGGACATAATACAATGAGGGATCTGTCTAATAAATCAACAAGCACATGCGATCAAAGGCAGGAAAGAGCCAACAACAACGTTGAGGTATGATAGATTGCCATTCCATTTGGTTCAGACGTGAGTAGGAGTCCTACAGAGAAATAATATCCATTATGTCAGCAACATCACAGCCAATATCTGTCCTATATCAGTCTACCACTTTGGGACACTGTTGAGAGGAAAGACAGCAGAGAGAGGGACTCAGAAAGAGTGTGGAGGAGGTGGGGGTTGAGGAGGAAAAGAGTGAAGGATAAGAGGAAGGAGGAGTAGAGAGAGAAAAGAAGCAGAGAGGAGACAAGAGGCCCAATTGACTTTAGGGCCTCACTTGTCTTTTTCTTGTCTCTCAATTGCTGCCCTCATTCCCCTTTTTCACTCTCCCACCCTCCCCTTCTCTCTGTGTCCCGTTGGTTGGTTTCATCCATGCATACCGTCCCGTTGTGGTGGGGGGGGTAGTGGAGGTAGAGGTGGTGATTGTTTCTGTCGGTGGCTGGATCATATGTGACACTGTAAGCCCTGTTACCCCTGCGCGGCCCTACTTAAATCCTCTTCTCCTCTGCACTGACTGACGGTGGCCAGACGTCCTCCGGTGCAGACATTCGAAGCTTTTGTTTCCCCTCTTGCCCTGGATGGCGTGCGACCGTCAAACCGATGTTTTGATTTCGCTCGGAGCGTCCACGAACGCCGTATGGTACTGATACTGACACGGTTTGTGGTCGTACCGAGGTTTTTCCCCCGGATCCGCAAAAAGTCCTGAAAATGGTTCTGATTAGTCGAGGACAAATATTCCGTTTGACATTTAAATCTGTCCCAAACTCTAACAGGGAAATAAAAGCCGATTTGATTTTACAACGTTGTCCACACTCAATGTTTCCCCTTAGCTTGTTGTCTTACAAGAAATGTGTGTATTTGTTTTGTTCAAACATATCTCATACAGATTTTAGTTCCCGAACACAATCCGCCTTTTCCTGGATGCATTGTTTAACATGTTGTGTAAATGTTGAATTAATATGTCACTTTGTGAGGGCTCTGTTTGTGTGTCAGCCCGGCTGTGGAGTGGCTTTGAGCTGCACTGTGTATCTTTTGTTTCATCTCCACAGATATTGATAATCAGGTTTTTTGTTGTTTCTTCTGCTGCAAGACTAAACAATGTCCTCGCTAGTACACTTTGTAGGACTTTGGTGTTCACCGTTTTAAGAAGCCCTTTGTTTGAGTGCTGATTGCTGGTTTCACTTCCCAAGGCAGGACAGCATTGCTCTTTTGTTGTCTGAGTATTTCTCTTTGTCGAACTCCCAAATGCCCACAAGTGTTTTTTGTCTTGGCAGCCTCTCTCCTTCTCTTGGGGTGAAGTCTGGTTGATTTATTCAAACAAGAAGTTATAAAAATGAAGCAGAGAAGTCGGCTCTTGTTTATGCTTTCCACAAAGTACATGTCAGATCTGTAGGAGAGGTCAACTAACAAATGACACCCTTGTGTTAAACTGGGGTTGTGACCTCAGAGTAACCAAGGACTCCCACAATGCAACTCCTCCTAGAAATGAATCATCACCTTCTGACCTCGCGCACTAAACCCTGGAGGAAAACCTAAAGGTGTTATGGATGATAGTCGAGGCTGTGAGGAAGGAGGAGGGGAGTGAGAAAAAAAAGTCTTCCTCTCTCATGCGGCGTCTATGGGGCCTTTATGAGTTGACAATTAATAGTCTCTGTGGGTTTCCTGAATAGGGAATTGAGACAAATTGTCTCTTGGCTATTCAGCTGCGTTCAAGCGTGCCGCCAAACAAAAAGAGAGAAAGAAAAGAAAAAAGTGAAGGCGAATTACCGATAATGCTGTTTTTGAAACATTTCCTTTATGTTTTGGAGATACAGGCCCTATGTGAAGACCCCCCCCCTACACTTCTGTGCACTCACACACACTCACACACACTCACACACACACACACACACACACTCCACATCATTTGAGGCACTCTCTTGGACGGCCTTAACGTCAATGCCTCACTGTCTGTAAAGCAGAAGCGACTGACGTATAGCTTCTCGTTCTGTGGCTACTGAAACCAGAATATCATTTAAAGAGGAAACAAACAAATATCGGCTGCAATACGATCCGTTGTCCAGTAGCAAAATAACTTTCAATTAAAAAAAAAAATGTTGCAATTGAATTTTTTTAGTGGGTCTATTTTGGCAGATTTCTGGTTGTCGAAATGGTCACTTCAGTGGATAGTGTGTGAGTTATTTTGCTACTGGACAACGGATCGTATTGAAGCCGATATTTGTTTGTTTCCTCTTTAAATGATATTCTGGTTTCAGTAGCCACGGAACGAGATGCTCAGTCGCTTCTGCTTTACAGACAGTGAGGCATTGACGTTAAGGCCGTCCAAGAGAGTGCCTCAAATGATGTGGAGCTCTAAAGCAGGGGTGTCAAACTCAAGGCCCGGGGGCCAAATCCGGCCCGCGACTTCATTTGATGTGGCCCCGCAAGAGCTAGCAAAGAATATAATACTTTTATTATACGGTTACACGCCACTTTACAGAAGCAGGTTGCCCATAAACTACATGTCCCACAATGCATCTCGTTTTGTGGCATGGCACTGAAGAGACTTGCAATGATTTTCCCTGGACTTCTGCTTTCAGACGGAGTTAATTACTAAGTTAATATCCTATCCGATACTAATCCAATTCAGAGGCAATCATGTCATATAATACATTATTTTATATATATTATATATTTATATAGTTACAACCGGCCCTTTGAGTGCAACCTTGATGCGAATGTGGCCCGCGATGAAATAGAGTTTGACACCCCTGCTCTAAAGGAATGGGAGAACATGTTGGATGCGTAAAGGAAGAAGCTGGGACTTGCCATGAACGGTGGGAGATAATAAAATGTTCAGGAAACATGGCCATTGAAGTTTTTTAATCCACTAACGACGTCTTAGAGCTCGAGCGTTGGTCTTCGGCCACAGGATTTCTTCCCATGCTATTTTCTCTTGCGGGCTGAAGTGCATACAAATGGCTTGTTAATTAAGATGGATGGTACTTCTAAAGGACCCATCTTCATGATAATAAGAGAGTTAAACATGTGAAGCCTTTTAAGAACTCGAGGAAGTGCGTGTGGAGGTATGTGTGGCGGGGGGGAGGCGTCGTCTCACCATCACACATGTATGAATGAACATGTCATATAGGCTACCGTGTGACTGGTTTGCATTTTCATCCATTTGTGTGTGAGAAAGAGAAAGGGGAGGCAGAGCTATCTCAGGGCCTTCAGTCTGTTTCCATGAATGGCCTCAGCAGGGGGAAACTGTCCCTCATTGTCAAGTCATTTGGCAGAAGTCTTTTTTACGCCACCTCATGTTAAATTCATCAACATTTCCCCTTCATTTTTTGCTTCTTCTGTTGCCCCTCAGAAAGTCTTCAGATCAGGTTCTCTTGCCAAGTTGGTTCCTGCTGAGGACTAAATGGCCGCCGCAGATGTACGGTGCGCCAAAAAGAGAATTAGCTTTCGTGGCGAAGAAGTACAAAGAAAAAAGAGAAGGTTGTTTCTTGGAACAGGAATAACCAAGCAGACGTATGTGATGTGTAGCAGCATTTGTAGGGGCTGATTAGGGCGTATTAATCAATTTGGTCACTAGGGATAGAAGAAATTAGACTTATAAAATAAATAACAAATGTTAGTGCTAATGAATTGGCCAACAAACATCGTCATTCTTTTGGAACGGTGTTGCACTTGATGAATGTGAGAGCAGTTCTTCATCTCTTCTAGTTCGGTTTACTCCATCTCCTGAGAAACATATCGTTAGCTAACTTTACTTATCTGCCGTTTTGCACTTGTAATCTAACATACGGGGATAAAAGCAGCTGCAGCAGTGGGATGTATCAACTGGTTTTGGTCAGAAGTAGTTTCACCACATAACTCTCCTGGAACCCACAATTGTTGTTTTCACATTTCTGTTTGTCTTTTCTGTTTCTATGCTAAACTAAGCGTACCGCTGCCCTGCTCGCACTCCACACGCAACAGACACAGCGTTCTATATTTCTTATCTAACTCTCAGCAAGAGCAACAACAAGCATATTTATCAAAATGGCAAACCAGCCCTCTGACCCTAAGCCCTAACCCTGATAAGTGCTTACAGAATTGTCCATTATCAAAATGTCCATTGTTCCAAACTATCATTCAAGCGACTATCTTATTTCCAGCCTAATCAGCAGGAGCTTTGGGTGGTTGTTGGGTTTCTTCTGGAGCGCAGGTCAGCCACAAGTTCAACTACTGCATTACCCTCCGTTCACACACACACACACACACACACACACACACACACACACCCTACCCACCCCCACCGTGTTGCTCCTCCCAACATTAATGTTTTCAGGGTTTTTTCACATCAACAGGGGCTACTGGGGGTGCCTGGAGCTGTTCACACAACAATCCCAGTCCTGTTTTAAATTAAAGCTGGCTTCCACATCGCTGGTCACACACACACACACACACACACACACACACACACACACACACACACACACACACACACACACACACACACACACACACACACACACACACACACACACACACACACACACACACACACACACACACACACACACACATACCATGTACACATCACTTCAGGGGACATTACATTGACTTACATGCATTTCCTGGAGACTTATCCTAACCTTAACCATAACCAACACATGCCTAACCCTAATCAAGTCTTCACCCTAAAATTAATGATTCCCTTATGGGGACCTCCATTTTGTCCCCATAAGGGAGGCGAGTCCCCACACGTGACTATGTAAACAGATTTAGGTCCCCACAAGTATAGTAATGCTACATGTAGACCACACACACACACACACACACACACACACACACACACACACACACACACACACACACACACACACACACACACACACGCGCACGCACACATATGCACTTACATTCCTGTTCCTGACTAGCTGTCTTCCACCCCTTCACTTGTTTAAATGAAGTACACAGCAGTTAAGTATCATCTTCTTTCTATGTATACTCACCTCAGCATTTTCTTTCATAAAGAACTCTGCCATCCTGTTCAGTTCAACTTAAGGTGAACAGTTTATTATAAAACAGAACTCTGTGACATAAAATCTGTCATTCTTCTTACAGCAGTCTTCTTTACTGGTTATATATTATCACTGGAAACCCTCAAGGACAAATGTTTGTATTTTGTCTTGCTGGAACTAAATGGGGACACATTTCCTCGATCAAAAGCCAGTCACAAACAAACAAGTAGACGGGAAATAGTCTGGGAACAACATTTCCTTTGATGCCGCCTGAACTCCCAACCAAAGGCTGGGCATAATGAAACCAGATCTAATGAATTGATAATCAAATCAGTCACAAACATCATTACAGTAACCTAGATCTCTCGGTTTAACAATTAGCTTACTGCAGAGGGGAAATGTCACCACGGACATGACTTGATGGTAATGAGGTTGAATCCAGACTGAAATGCTATGCTAATGCGTCTTTATCCCCCCCCCCAGCTCCTGTAAATCTCATGCATGTATCACTGGTCGACAGCAACTATGAAATGGATGCCATAATAGTCTTTAAAAGCTCTCGCAGATCTCCTAGGAGTCTTGGAAAGAAACGCTGGCTTCAGAGGAAGATGTCGGATTCAGCTTTTATCTGCTAAAACATCACTGATGTAAAAGCTAAGAGCAGAACATACATTATGTATATTTATTCTGGCTCCAGACAAATCTGATCACATTTGAATCATAAGACGACAATTATATTATTTTTTGGACTTCACTAGTGGTTCTAAAATCTCTCATTTAGAGACGTATCAACCACATTGGAAAATAATCCTTTGCAAGTGTAATGTATAAATACTCCCTTTTTTGTGTGCGAAATGATTGATATATTAACTTGTAAGCTATATTTTATAAGTGGTCCATGTCTTGCTGAGTCTGACAACTTCATTATACACCTGGAGAGTAAAAGCTGTAGCAATTCTTCATGTTTGGGCCGTCGGATGAAAGCTGTATCTGGGGATTTCCCTCCCTTGATATCAGTTAAAGGATTACATGGTCCTGCACTGGCTGGAAAACATTCTCTTAGCTCTTATCCTTTGTGAAAATGCATCGCCATCAAGTTTAGCACGGGGCGGCTACTTAAAATCTGACAGTGTTATCAGAAAACTGCAAATCAAATCAAGTTTTATTTATATAGCACATTTATAAACGATTTTTGGTCGAGCCAAAGTGCTGTACATAAAATACAAATAGCCTACAGTAGAGACACTTTACAGCAGTTGAATACATCGTTATGTTCAGCAAAGGGGCAATCAGAAGTACAACCATTTATACTCAAATATATAGTATCCAAACATGGTCATACCCATCACATCTGTATCAGATCTGGTAATCAGTTCCAGAAACGGTTAATATCAGAAAAACCTTTTTAATGTATTTTGAGATTTGTTTTCGACACTTCAAAGTGTTTTGTTTCTTATCTCCTTTGCGTGGTCCAAATGCCATAAGTGTAGGTACTAGTGGAGAAAGTGCATGTCGTACGAGCGTAGCCTCACGCAGAGTCACTGGCACCAACATGGACTCCAGTCATGGTCTCCTTCCATTTTTCAAGAAGTCCTTAAAACACAGATAACTGATAACAAAAAATACATTTCTTTCCTTACATCTTCAAAGCATACTTTTCACAAATAGGCTAATTATTTGAGTTGTTTTACCTTTCATCTCGCAAGAAGCAGAAAATGCTTCTTTTGATGTTCGTCTAACCTCTTAATCCACGGATACAGAACACGCCGCGTTTAATCGGCGATGGTAATTTCAGTGATGGCTTTGAATTGTTCTCCAGCTTCAAGGAAATCTTCAGCCGCCATTATCTCCACTCTGATCTCGCACACGGTCTAATTCAACTTTCCATCCAGCTCACTCAGGTAGCAAGGAGAGCGAGAGAGTTATGGATGTTTAGAGTAAAGAAAAAACCCAGTTTGCGCTACTCATGTCCGGATACGGCGCCATTATAATCGGCAATCAATCACGATTTGTTTCCACTCTCCTGTGTGCGGAGATGTCAGAGAGCCCGGCATCTCTGTGAAACAAAACCCTGGTCCCGATGACCTGCTGGGTCATGCGTTACTTTGGATAATATATCTCATCAGAAATGCTCAGAGGGAACCGCGCTTGGCAAGAATTCGCCGGGGGCTCGAAGAGGTTCGCTGTGGACAAACAACCGGTTAACAGTTGGTGAAGTGGTCCGCAGTAGGGTTGCCAGAAACTGACCATGATCAAAATCGATTATTCGGCAGCCCTGGCGAATAATAATCGATTATTCGACCGACCGACCCCCCCCTCAACGCATTGTTGAGGTTGAGCTGTGATAGACCAACGTCTTTTCGCAGAGCTTGCATTTAACTTCCTTTGGACTTGTAAGTTCGAAGTAGTTCCACGAGGAGGAACTCTTTTTACCTGCCGCTTTGTTCATCTTTAGTCGCACATGTGAGGGAGAGGGGGGGTGGGGGCGGGGTATTAAAAAAAAATACATAAATAAAAAAAATATATATATACATAAAATCGATTTTTAAAAATAATATTCGATTATAGAGACTGTAGCGAATATTCGAATAATCGCTGGCATCCCTAGTCCGCAGAGAGGACAGTGATCCCCTTTATTAAAACCACTTGTCCAACATTGTCTGTCCTCTCGCTCCCCTTGTTGGTTACGTGAGGCCAAGGTTCTTTGTGAGGGTTTGCAGGCCCTCCGGTTTTGTTTTGTCTGACTGTATCTCGCTTTTTTCTTTCCGTGGGACTGCATATGATTTTGGGGGGAATCGAGGGGGAAATGATCGTATCCTTACTGCTCTCTCGCACAGTGCATTGAGGTTTGGCTGGCGTCCAGCTTTGTCTGCTTTTACCCGGGCACATTCCCATCTCCGGCACGCTCAAATTCCTGTCTCCAGAGCGCATGCACTTTGCCGGGTCTGATGACTGCGGTTGGAAGATGAATTAGTCTGCAGGCGTTTGTTTGACAGACGGAGCCGGTTGCAATTGTACACGTGTTAAAATAACCTCACTGCTGAGTTCACTTTGACCTTTCCTTTTGTTGTGTAACGACTGAGCAGAGCTTGCATTGTCTTTGACCGGCTGAACCTATCAGTTCTTCAGCTCGCCATACATCTGGAACCTATGATGTTATAGATCTACACATTTGAAACAAGGAGAGGTCGAGAAGGAAGTTGGGATTAAGTTAAATAGCAACGGTCTTTGTCTGCATATCCTGAGAGTTGCAGGCAATTCCTTTTATTGAATGTGGCATTTTGTCACCCACTTTTCCTCTTCCGCAGATGTGTGCGAATCGAACCAAACGGTTGTCAGATTAAGCGAGGCGAACACAGTCATGGGTCTGGGCTGTTTCTAGACAGTCAGTAATCCATTTTCAAAGTTGAGAGGATGACAGATTTCTCGGTACAATACGGTACTTTTCCGCATAGTATGATTTTCCGATATGCGGGGATGTAGTCAGAAGCCGCTGGGAGTTTATTTCTTTGTCGAAGCAGTCCCAAGGGAATGAGTTTGGACTTCCTTTCTGATCTGCTAGGGTGCGGTTCTTCAAATGTCTTCGCGGTTGGACGATTAAACCTCTCCATCTGCGTCGAAGAAGGTCCGACGATGACTCCCCTGTTCCCTTCAGAGAAGCACAGCAGTGTGTTTTCCTGCTTCTGTTAGAATACTCTGCTGCCAGCCTTCAACTCGGTCAAGGTCCTCACGTTACACAAGGCCCCAGCTGAGCATTGCACCAATGTAACCTTAGATAGCCATCGTGTCTTTGGAAACAAACAGCACATCATACCTCTGATTGGATTAGATGTGGTTGTTTATTATTCATATGTTGAATCAGCACGTTTTAAAGGCTTTCAGTGTTGACTCTGTTTTATGGCATTGCAAAAATTCCTATGTGCCATTAGGTTGTTTATACGGTGCCAAAGCCTGAGTAACTCCTTTTAACAGCAGCCTTTGGCTTTATGGAAAGGTGTTATATTTGGACTAGGCTTCTGATCCCAGTTTTTGACACATTTGTTCCAACGGACTCATGTGCTCATCGGTGAAAAATGGATGAAGTGGAATCTCAGAGGCCGACCGTAACGAGAGCTGGAAGTCGGCGCTTCCCCCAACCCTTGACCCTAAGTCGTCAAGAGCATCTAATGAGACATTTAATAATTTCCGAAATGATTGTTTCCTGCAATGGGCGCACCCTGCCTGCTCCCCTTTTTACGAACAGATGAGCTCAACATTTTACAGGCCAACTGTGCATCGGTTGCACTCAGAGTTCACATGTATTTCTGCTTTGGAAGAAATGTTTAGAGCTAATGATGTGAGTTTCAGCCTTTGCCCTCAGACTGTAACTGTGTTCAATGGAGCAAGCAGGCACCGTATTACTGTAATGCAAACCATTCCTCTCTTCATTAATCCCGCTTTCTCCCGGTTATTAGAAAGAAGTGATTGGGTAACTGACGGAACATGGACACAGCCTACATGGGATTGTCCTCGAATAAAAGGTCTCTTGCTTCCATCTATCTGTCTGACTGCACGTCTGAGGTGTTGGCAGAACGTATGAGAAGCTTTATTGGGAAACATGAAAACCTGTGCTACTTCCACTTTTTAGATTTTTTTGGGGAAACATTTTTGTTCTCAGGGACGCAGGTAATGCTTTTACCTTCAGTTGTAACCAGAACTGTTTCTGCTTCTAACTCCAGATATTCAAATGTTGTGGGATGAAAGAATCATTTTTTGGTATATTCTGTTACTGTTGAGGTCTCTTTGATGTCTGCTTTGCTTCCACAAGCAAGTCTTTCTAAAGATGGAGATGGCTAAATGTAGCATGTTAGTAATACAACGTGGGAAGGATGCGGCAAGACTTAGTTACTTTGTAAAGGTCAGTTTACCCAAATTACAAAAACATACTGGGTTTTCATAACCAGCCCTCGCCGCACAGATACTTTTGGTGTCATCTGCCAATACTCCTGCTTCCACCCCCATTCTGTGGAGGTTAATGTGATGTCCTATGCCCCTCACAGCAATACAAATGACATTAAAGAAACTTAAAAGCAGCATTTCTTTTCAGAATCGAGGTTTTGGTTATCTTTTGGTCATAATCTTCTGCCTTAAAGGTGGGGTACGTTTGAGAAACCGGCTCGAGATACACTTTTTCTTATATTCCATTGAATGCTCTTAACATCCCGATAGCAATGAATATATGAAGTGCTTTGAAAAAAAAAAATACATTAAAAAAAGTCATCTGTGGAAGCCGTGGCGCTGTAAAAAGCACGACCAATCATCTGAGCCGGCCCGGCTAAAGTAACTGGATGGCCTACCTGCCTGTCAGCCTTCCATCTGGGCACAAGCTTATCTCGTGCCCTCATTGGTCATGTGCGCGTTCGTGTGTGTTGGAGGAGGGGCTTTGTGAGGAAGTCTGAAGGAAGGGGCAGATTTTTTCAAATTCTAGCGCACTCGAGCTGGTTTCTCCAAAATTACCTACCCCACCTTTAACAATTTTCAAAAGGACTATTTCTTAGTGGGAAGTAAAGTCAGGGAAAATCCCTTAAAACTGGGGCATTTCTACCAGAAGACAAGTGTATGCTTTGAGCACAACACAAATAAAAAACATTCTTCTCATTTACATTGGGGTCACAGCAGAAGTAGAAGATATCTCAAGACCTCGGAACATTAGTACAAAATGATGTGCGTGGCTAAATACTACGGAGGTTGTGAAAAATATATATGTTCTGTTATATGGCTGAAGCGGGTCTTTACATTTGAATTATATGAGTGAAATGCCTACACGATTGCATCAGATATCTAACAGTCCTGCGTCTATCATACATGCTCTGGGAATGTTGTGACGAGATGAATTATCGCTGCTGGGTTCGAGGTCCAGTCTCAACCTCTTGGACAAATACCGTCCATCACTTAAGGTCTCATAATCGCCAGCGCTCAGGAACCACTTGACGCGTGAATTATTCATACCTGCCCATAAATAATAAAACCCTGGCAGCCAGTTAGCAGCACCTGCAACTTGAAACAGTAGTTTGTGAAACACAATCTTTTACCTTGTAAACTAATGTGTTTCACCTGCCGGGGCATCTGGGTCGGCCACAGACAGGTGGAGCGAACGAAACCTCTCGTCCTTCTTCTCTCACCCCCCCCCCCTGACCTTGCTTCCTCTTCCTCCACTGAATGTTTTCCACCAACGCTCTTTGATATATTCGTGTCCCGCGGGAGCCTGAGTAATGCAAACTGGAAGCATGAGGCGTAATTATCTCTCAAAACTGCACTTCTTCCCTAATTAGTTCTCTCCTCAGAAGTGGGCCTTGCATTATTTACACATCAAGGGGACACACGGGGCGGGAGATAAATATTCATTGTTTGTTGACTTTGCCCCGGTCCCTCGGCTCGAGTTGAGTCGCGAGCCGCTGTCACTGTGGCTTGTTTATGAGCCTCTTGCATCGTTGGTGCGCGGGACATAATCCGGTTTGTTCTTCTGTAATTATCTCCGCTCATGCGGACACCAACTCGGAGTCACTTTAATAAGTGGGCAGCATCCTCGTCCTGGCACCAGCCGCACAGACGAGTGTTCTGTGATGATTTGTTGTAATTGCGGCCATACGGAAACGTGCCCGGCTGCCGTCGGTGTCGTAGCTGTACACAGCAAGGAGCGTCTTTTATTCAGCTGCGTCTCCCTCAAGCTTTGTGTTCCTGGTCATCTTTAATGAACTGAGCTTTTCGGAAAAAGGCGTCTGTGGCAGCTGTTACGAATAGTTTCCTGCTGCTGTTTGTGGAGACATGCAAAGTCTGCTTTTCCTGTCGATGGCCGGGTATGAATAGGCCGCTGTATCTGACCCCCCACCTCGGTGCTCGTACAGCCTTGAGGCCTATTGTCTGCTCTATAAATGCCTGCTGGGAAACTTCTGTTGCCTCCAAAAGCTGCACCCATTGTACACTGTTCTTTTCCCATTTCCTATCCCATGTCGCTGACACGTAGCTTCATCTGCGCGGGTTTCAGGGGTTTGCGAAAGAGAGGTTGAAGCATCTTGTGATGCCGACTCGAGAATCACCATAATCACTGTCAACATTAATGGAGATCTTATCGCTGGAGAATTCAAACACAGCTTTTCCATATTTATAGAGTCAATAAACAGAGAACGCACAGCGACATGTCTGTTATGATTCAAAAGTGAGCCATGTTTACTGGCTTTGAAATGCATATGTGGGTCAGCGGATGAGGTGGAGGGGACTGCAGTTTAAGATGCGGGATATGATTGGGAATGAAATATTGCCACACTAGACGGAGAACATCTGAAACGGTAAATGTCTCACTCTCACTGTCTCCAGGGTTTCCACTTTCCGTCAGACATTTGCTTAGCTGAGCTTGTGTTACTGATTAACTGTCCTCCTTTACTGTAGGTGGATGATTGTGGTCGAGTCCATTTGAGACCGTAAAAGAATATATTTAATGTACAAATGATTTCACTTTGTTTAAAGCTAATGCTCTTCTAGTAAGAGGGGATCAAGCCAGTCACACTTCTCATAAAGACCTTGCTTTGCTGCATCCTTGTCCCGGTGAAATGGCCTTCCCCGAGTTGGTCCCACACGGCTGGAAACTCTATTGTCTAAACAAGTGATGCTGTAGTATTAACATTTCCTTCAATTGAACTATAACAACAGAAAAGGCTTTCCAAATACTTTGTAGTATTCCCCTGAAGCTATGCTGGTGATGAACGAGTCTCCAAGCGTTGTGGGAAACCCGTCGGGGATCCTTGAGGTGGCTCACATGGTCTTTTTGTGAAAACGAGGAAAAGTTAAATGTCACTTTGATTTACTGAAATGACATAATTTATATAAACAATGTATCTAATCATAGGTTGGACTGACCGCTCGTGCGTCTCTCTTACATTTAGGTTATCAGAACAAGTCTCACTGTATGGCACAACGTGTATCCACATGGGGGGTCTGCGGCCGACGGTAACGTGTGTTTATGTTTCCCTCGAAGACATGAAAGTGAAAATCCCTGAGCTGCAGTCGGTTTGCTCTACGGTTACGCTTACTGTAAATCTCTACGGAGAGGAGCCGCGAGTGAATCTGTAAATTGTAAATTCTCCATGAGCTCCAGTGACGAGGGTACATGGGTTCCACCATAGACCCGTTATGCATTTGTCTAGATATGTTAGTTTATGTTGGCTTTGTATATGGAGCGGTACGAATGCTCCTTTTATTCTACAGTACTTTCAACAAGCAAAAGATCCTGTTTCTCAGCTTTCTTCTCTTTTATCTTAAACTAAAGGAGTTTAGATATGTGTTTAAAGGCAGCGTATCACCTCCAGGCACATGCATGCATAGAGTTTGGACAGAGATAACAGTGACTGCTTATCTTTAAGATTGTTTCTTTTACTCCATTTTTATTACATTTAGCTACTTCGTGATTTCGGTAGTTAAACAAACATCAACACTGATTATTCAATTCTAAGAAAACAGGTAGGAAGAAGTGGATACATTAGCTTCCTGACTAGCTAGCATAGCCGGCGAGCAGTCAGGGGCTGTTCCTCCATGCTGCTGCTCCAGAGCCACTATTTCAAGCATACTACATTATACACACATGCATTTCCAAACATCTGGACTACCTATGTTGTAGAATTATTATCTCTTCGATTTCCACACGGCATCTATTGCACGTCTGTCCGTCCTGGGAGAGGGATCCCTCCTCTGCTGCTCTCCCTGAGGTTTCTCCCATGTTCCCTTTAAACTGTGGGTTTTCTCCGGAAGTGTTTCCTTGTACGATGTGAGGGTCTAAGGACAGAGGGTCTAAGGACAGAGGGTCCAAGGACAGAGGGTCCAAGGACAGAGGGTCTAAGGACAGAGACCCTGACGACAGAGGGTCTGAGGACAGAGGGTTTAAGGACAGAGGGTCTAAGGACAGAGGGTCTGAGGACAGAGGGTCTAAGGACAGAGGGTCTGAGGACAGAGGGTCTAAGGACAGAGGGTGTCGTATTGTCATACTGATATTCTGTACACACTGTGAAGACCACTGAGACAAATGTACCATGTGTGATATTGGGCTATATACATAAACATTGATTGATTGACTACGTCATCGAGTGCCGCCAACGTACTGTTCCAATGTCCAGCATACTTGGAAATCTACCCAGCCCTGCGTACTTCGTAGCGAGAAATTTCGAGGTTGCACACGTGTCGACTCCGCGGTCTTAAAATCCCCACAATGCTTTGCGCACAGACCAATTTCCCCAACTCTGTGGCGGACAATGTAAGGCGGGGCCTCTCATATGACGCACACTCGCTCGCCTGTTCCACTCTTCGTTTTCCGAATGCCAGGAAGTGTTCTTGCCTCGCTTCTGAAGCAAGTGACTCGGAAGGTCATGTGCTACCAAGCAAGCGTCCTCGACATTGAGAAACACCCAGAGGCTGCAATGACAACATTAGCATTGTTAACTTTAGCGAAATTACTTTGACTTGTAGCTGCAGCTTTTATGGTGTAACCGACTCAATGGCTACGGTTTTAAGGCAGCTACATTTATGTTTGCAATGACAGGAAACTGGAAAATAGGGTAATTAGCTTTGGCTAATCACTGCAGTTTAGTTTCTCCCTCTCTTTTCTTGTAATTTCTATTTTGACTTTGACCAAAATGATATAGCAGAAAACATAGACATCAATCAAAAGATACATGTACTGTGTTATAGCTTTGAAGTGCAGACTACTAGCCTTTTGAATCCAAATCAATGAACTTAGGGAAAAGTAATGTTTCAGTCCCTTCAAGTCAATATACCACACTTCATTATGTCACAGCTTTCCCTCTCCAGCCTCCCTGGAGTCTGAGGAGGATAACTTCTTGTGCAGCTTCTTCTTCTTCATCCTCCGAAATCCAAGAAGATGGACACGTGTTTTTGTTTTTCTTTGCAGCGACCTTAGCAGCTGTAGCAGGCCGAGCTCTAACGGAAACTGTGGTCGTTTGTTCTTGCTCTGCAGGTGGAGATCACGCTCCAGGACGTCAACGACAACCCTCCCGTTTTCCCTAACGACATCCTCGATGTGACCATTGAGGAGAACGTCGGAGATGGCTTCAAGATAATGCAGCTAACAGCCACGGATGCAGACAAGGTAATGGCTTTCTTTTCCGTCTCAGTGTTTTTATACTTCGCTGTGCCCGTTTTCCACTCCACTCTGAATAGATATCCTGGGAGTGATTCAAATAGAAAATAAGCTCGACGTTTTTGTTCTGCCAGTGTCGAAACCGCTGTAGATTCGAATGGAATTTTACGGCCAACGCGGCTGCCAATAATGGAATTACGCTTGGTCAACATTTAATACCTTTACGTTGGACCACATTGATGCCAAAGGAGTTGTAGCTACAGATTGAAACTTCTAGGGATAATGGGAATTTAGCGCATATGAACATTAGATTCAAGATGCAAGGCTTTATTGTCATGTGTACATAGCTTCAGTGTAGAGATGGCAATGAAAACTTAAGTCACAGGCTGCAACAGTGCAACATGAATATATATAGGACAAATTAAAGCTATACAAATGGTGAAATAGAATGAAATTTACAAGCGGTGCATTGTGGGTCTTTCATTAAGAGGTGTTTAGAAGTGCTAAGACAAACATATTGCGAAACACACATACAGAGTAGGAGTGAAATAATAGTTTAATTCATGACTTAATTGATGGTGGGAATATAATCAACAGTTTTGATAATCCATTAGAGTCTATTCGTCGAAGCGAACACACCTACTGTTTTTTGCCAATGCTCTTTGCAATTAAAGACGTCGCCTTGCACTCTGGGAAATGTCCACGCATCGCACTTTTCAGACTTAACAGTTCATCAATTATTCAGAAAACACTACTTCACTTCTCCTTCCAACACCGTGACACAGAGTGGCCGCGGCAGCCTCACAGAGCAACACAAACAGAAAGACCGCTTCGAAGCAATCTGTCGTCATACATTTTTCTTTTATGAACTCACTCACACACTCAGAAATGTCCTTTTCTGTCTCGTGTTGACGTTATCTGAGACACGTCGAGGCCACTGGTGTCACACAGCCTGGAGGAGAGCGGACAGCGATTGATTTTGCGTCCAGCCGCTCGGATAGTCCCTCCGCGGCCTCCGTAGTTCATATTACATCACCGGGATCACTCTCGATTAGTTAAAGGCTCCATCTTCAGCTGCATTGGGCAGGATGTGGACATTAAATCCTGCAGTGAGTCAAACGCGGGCCCAGTCGGCATCTCCGAGGTCTGCGGTGCCTCTCCCAAGCCAAAGGACACAGTGGAAGAGAATGGAAAAAGTCAGGTCATAGAGGGGAGAGAGATTACAAAGAGTGAGAATGAACTCAAATGTGATGTTTAACTTATGAGGCCGCACGTCTTTTATTGCACAGCTGCTACCCTCACCCCCGCCGCTCAGCTCGGATTGTGAGAATAGTTTTACAAAGTCTCACTTCTGGTCACTTTTCTTTCGTCGGAATACTATTTGGACCGTAAATCTAAGGACGTTAT
The DNA here is from genome assembly GCF_902827115.2 of Pseudochaenichthys georgianus. Classification (NCBI taxonomy): domain Eukaryota; kingdom Metazoa; phylum Chordata; class Actinopteri; order Perciformes; family Channichthyidae; genus Pseudochaenichthys; species Pseudochaenichthys georgianus. Next base: position 6,468,585 of record NC_047512.1, on the reverse strand, counting down.
TTGATTATTTTCTTTTTTTAGCGCCGACTATCCACAGTGTCGATCTTAAAGGTGGGGTCGGTAAGTTTCAGAAACCGGCTCGAGATACACTTTTTGTTATATTCCATGGAATGCTCTTAACATCCCGATAGCAATGAATATCTGAAGTGCTTTGACAAAAAATCCATAACAAAAAAATTTCATCTGTAGAAGCCGTGGTACTGTAAAAAGTACAACCAACCAATCGGATGGCCTACCTGCCTGTCAGCCTTCCATCTGGGCACACACTTATCTCGTGCCCTCATTGGTCATGTGCGCGTTCGTGTGTGTTGGAGGAGGGGCTCTGTGAGGAAGTGGCAGATTTTCTCCGGTTGTGTATTTTCAAATTCTAGCGATCTCGAGCCGGTTTCTCAAACGTACCTACCCCACCTTTAACTGCAGATGGTCTTGAAATAAAATGCACTGTTGTTCCATTGTTCGTGTTAGCCTGAGCTGTGATCCGTAACATAAGCTTTTTGTAATTTGTATTTTTTTCAATCGCACGCATATATTCACAAAGGACCAAGTTAAAGATCTTCTAGAGAATCCGCATGTTGCTTACAAGGCAGAGATTCAAAAGAAAAAGACACTTGCAGAGGAGCCTTTTTAGGCTTACAGAGTCTAGAGATGTTTACTCCAAACTTCAGGTCTGCATGAATAGGCTGTACTTCCTTCCAGCTCTCACTGGGAGCCAGATACGAGGCCAGCCAAGTCTTTGCCCACATCCTAACGCAGGAAACTTAAGTTGCGCTGACACTAAGCGCACAGAACGCACTGGAGCCCTCGTTGAGAAAGCCACATGTGTGAGCCTGTGCAGAGCAGCCAAGAGTGCAAGCTGTTGGCCAGCTGACGGCTGCATTCAGACATCATAATGATCCCTCCCAATTTAACAGTGCTACATGTGGGATTCATGTGTGAGGGTATTAAAATGCTGTTTCTTACGCATCCGTTTCTTCCCGCTCTGCCCGTTCCCACCCCGAAAAGAACAAAGAGAGTTCAGTAGGGTTGGAAGAAAATCGATAAAAAGCGTTTGTCTGATGCAGCGAGGCCTCTCTGCAAATGTTTCTCACCTCGTTTGAGGAGAAAAATCTGCCTTTGGAAAGACTTTGTTGTTTTATTAGAATTCTGACCTAATGTGGAAAATATGTCACAGGTACAAAAAAAAAACCTTCTTCATAAAGAAAAGTGCAACAATGGTTGTTTTAGGAGTGGTCTCTAAAAGGCAGCTTATCCTCGATGAACAGTAATGTGTTCCAGAGGCGGACACAACCACTGCGAGTATGTTTTAAAGTTTTTAACGCGTTGAAAACAGATTTCAAAGCAGCAGTGCGTCCGGTCGGTCCATCTAACCCGTTTAAAGGCTTTCTGCTCTCGGTGACAACACGCGGCTTGTTTTCCAGCTTGTCTGTGTTGTGATTGGCCGACTTACAGGAAGCGCCCTCTCCCCGCCGGCGCTGTCTGCTTCGCACCTCTCACTTCTCACTGCTTGCTCCCAAAAACCACTCATCTGCTAAATGAGTTTCCTCCTGCGCCCGTCTGGTACGATGCTCCCCGGGACGCTGCTGTTTAATTGGTCAGCCCCCCCTCCCCAAACAACCAAAGCTGCAAAGTAGCCAAACCCTTCAGTCAAGGTCAAGAGGGCAACCAAGTGTGCTAGTGTATGAGTTTGAGAGATCTTAAAGGTCCCCTATTATTCTGTTTTCATCAATATATTACGGGTCTCAGATAAATACAGAACATGTGGCTGAAACACCAACAGATCACTGCAGCATTACCCATAATCCCCTCTGTTTCCAAAGTGCTGATTCTCTGTCTGTTACTGTAGATGAAAATAAGGAGCCCCTCCCCACGCCTCTCTGAGAGACATTTAGTTACAAAGAACTCAATGGAGCTCTAGAGGAGATTCAGGTGATAAGGTGGGGGGGGGGGGGGGGTTACCTTGGTTGCTGATTGGCTAATGGCTACACAAGACAACACATCGTTATGACATCATAACGTGGCCAAAATCTGATCAGCTCATTTTCAGACAGGTTTTTATAGAAATGGATCAAAAAGAGAGAGAATCTTTGTTCCTGAAACTTTCAGAGTCTCTTTCCACAGAGGGGACACATGTTGATGTAGAAGAGACATGAAGAAGAGGGGACACATGTTGATGTAGAAGAGACATGAAGAAGAGGGGACACATGTTGATGTAGAAGAGACATGGAGAAGAGGGGACACATGTTGATGTAGAAGAGACATGAAGAAGAGGGGACACATGTTGATGTAGAAGAGATATGGAGAAGAGGGGACACATGTTGATGTAGAAGAGACATGAAGAAGAGGGGACACATGTTGATGTAGAAGAGACATGAAGAAGAGGGGACACATGTTGATGTAGAAGAGACATGAAGAAGAGGGGACACATGTTGATGTAGAAGAGACATGAAGAAGAGGGGACACATGTTGATGTAGGAGGGACATGAAGAAGAGGGGACACATGTTGATGTAGAAGAGACATGGAGAAGAGGGGACACATGTTGATGTAGAAGAGACATGAAGAAGAGGGGACACATGTTGATGTAGAAGAGACATGAAGAAGAGGGGACACATGTTGATGTAGAAGAGACATGGAGAAGAGGGGACACATGTTGATGTAGAAGAGACATGAAGAAGAGGGGACACATGTTGATGTAGAAGAGACATGAAGAAGAGGGGACACATGTTGATGTAGGAGGGACATGAAGAAGAGGGGACACATGTTGATGTAGAAGAGACATGAAGAAGAGGGGACACATGTTGATGTGGAAGAGACATGGAGAAGAGGGGACACATGTTGATGTAGAAGAGACATGAAGAAGAGGGGACACATGTTGATGTAGAAGAGACATGAAGAAGAGGGGACACATGTTGATGTAGGAGGGACATGAAGAAGAGGGGACACATGTTGATGTAGAAGAGACATGAAGAAGAGGATTTTGCATAATAGGTGACCTTTAATGCAGGTACAAGTGTGTGTGTGTGTGTGTGTGTGTGTGTGTGTGTGTGTGTGTGTGTGTGTGTGTGTGTGTGTGTGTGTGTGTGTGTGTGTGTGTGTGTGTGTGTGTGTGTGTGTGTGTGTGTGTGTGTGTGTGTGTGTGTGTGTGTGTGTGTGTGTGTGTGTGTGTGTGTTGGACTGTGGCCGAGCTGGACCTCCTGCCCTCCCACCCCCCTTTGCTCTGCCTTTGAACCCTATCAGAAAATTAATTGGCAAACTGCGGGTGTTGGGTTCCGGACTTCGGCCCAGGTGGCTGATGGGATTGCCAGATCTGGAGCCACTGATTGATGACAGCAGGGTCTTTAGATGAGCGGTGCCTCGCTCCGTCCTCCTCGTCCTTTTTTTTTTTTTTTACTGGGCCCGGATGTCTGACCGGTCTCTGGAATGAGAGGCCGGGTCGAGGATACGGAGGTTTTATCCGTCATAAAAACAAGCCTCGGGAAAGAGATAAGAGCAAGCATGAACTGAGCCTTTCGATATTGACTTCTACTAACGCTTTTGGCGGGCGACCTCCGTGTCTAGACATGTTGGCGCATTGACAGTTACAGTATGCACCCGGTCTGTTGAACATGGAGGAGGAAGAACAGGTAGCTTTGTGACAGACAGAATTGAACTTGATTCCGGTTTGTTCCATCAACAAATCAAGTCAAATAATGAAATATCTACCGCTACATTTATTATTTTTCTAACTTTTTTGTCACCTTTTATCTAGCCGCATGTCGAACGTTCACTGATTGTTAATGCAATCAAAAGTTATATGAACCGACGATACCGGTGTCCTTCAATAAGACAACATTTCTGCTTTGGTATATTTGGGGACATGTTTCGTAGCTCAGTCCAGGGACTTGACTTGGCAACCAAAGGGGTCGCCGGTTCAAGTCCCAGTCAGACTAAATACAGACTGAGGGTGTTTCTCAATGTCCAGGACGCTTGCTTGGTAGCACATGTCTTCCGAGTCACTTCCTTCAGAAACGAGGCAAGAATCCTTCCTAGCCTTGGAAAACAAAGAATTGTGGAACAGGCTAACAGGTGTGCGTCATATGCGAGGTCAATTGGTCGGTGCGCAAAGCATTGTGGATTTTAAGACCGCGGACTCTACACAAATCGAAATTTCCCGCTACGAAGTACGCCGGCCTCGTTAGAATTCCAAGTATGCTGGACATTGGAACAGTCCTTTTTGCGGGACTCGATGACATACAGTAGTATGCTTGAAATAGTGGCTCTGGAGCAGCCTTCCTCGACATTGAGAAACACAGAGTTCACCTTCTGGGCACGACCAAGCATTGGTTCATGTGTGTATTTTGACCTATGTGTGTATGAAATAAATACACTGAGTGAAAGATTGATTGATAAAAGTACATATTCCTTTCTGTCTATAACCATCTAGATGTCTTAGTGTACATCATAAAAATAAGCTGACAGATTTAATTGAAGCACTTTACACGAGGAGGCGCGAGCGTCAGAAGTGCAAAGAGGCTAATGAGTGACTAGCAGCGCAGCGACAGGGACTTTAATACAGCATGAGCACGACAAACTTGAAGTTCATGCTGATATGCTCAACACAGTGTATTTCCATAGAAAACTGTGCAATTGTTCACGAGAGGTTGATGGTGTAAATTGCATGTGAGTAGGGCTGTGCAATTAATCGTATTTTAATCGCAATTACGATGTTGGCCTGCCACAATTACGAAAACAACATAATCGAAAAAAATTATTATTTAGCTTTGCTTGGTTGTGACAGCATATTTGATCTAATTTATTTTTATTTATCATATTTATATATGTTTAGTAGCTTGTGGAAGTGCGCTCCAAAATATTTGTTGATCTTGTTTATTGGTATTTATTATTTTGATATTATTTATTTAAATGTATCATTTATTTTTGTATTGTTTTTTCAGTTGAATTATACGTTCAGGGTAATCAACAGTTGAAAAGATACTGTTCAAATTATTATTTGTATTTGTTTTAAAGTTCAATAAATGGATGTTTTCAAAGTCAACGAATAATCGTATTTACATGTAATAATCGTGATATCAATTATTGACCAAAATAATCGTAATTATGATTTTTGCCATAATCGCACAGCCCTACATGTGAGTGTTACCACGTCATGCCTTCGAGCTAGAGATTAAATTGAGTGACAGCTCGTCCAACATTGCATCCAGTTAATGTAAAATATAGCTTGTTACGTCACCACCGTTGTCTACGAGGCAGTAAATGTGTCAAGATGTAGATAAAGCATTAGCTTAATGCAGCGCCTCCCGTATAAGCTTCCCATTGTCCTGGCGGGATCAAAAAGCATCCCACAAACACCAGGCATGGCTGAAAGCGTCTCTGTTAGCGTAGCCAGCTGTAACCAGAGCTCCATCGCGCTGAATAGCAGTATCTTTTTGATGTTGCTTTTTCTTTTTGGCAGAAGACACAGAGTGAGACAGTTGTCTGATCTCTTATTGTCCCTGGCACAAATATAAATGTCAAGCGCTGTCGTCAGACTCATTCAGTTGTCATATCCCATTCAGTCCCGCTCTCCTATTCCAAAGCCTCCCGCTATAGCCATCACATGTGTCACAGCGCTTGTAGTTGTCTGAGGGAACAGGGGATCTATTAGTTGCATTTATAGAGGAACACTATAGCTCACAGAAGTTCAAAGACCGGGAGCGAGACTCACCAGAACGTCGCCATTCAGCCGCTGCTTTTATTTCTCTGGCTGGTGCGACCCGGCCTCTTTCTGATTTGGATGAAGCATGTTATTACAGATTATGTGCTTCAAGTGAAAGCACGGTGGCTGCTCTGCTAACATCTCCATTATATCAAGAATGTGGTGCCTCACAGACTGCAGAAGTCACATTTTACGAAAACAAGACACACTCTCAGCCTCTGTCCCGTGCAAACACAACGATTTTAAGAATACTGTGACATCCAATATCTATTTTTCTATATATGATGTTCTATCAAAAATATATTGACACAAGTATTTGTATTCAATTTTTATGTGGACATTTTATTTTTTCAATTTCAATTCATAATTGAAGTTGACTCTTTTCTGTGTAACAATATTCAGAAAATAGTAGGTGATGGTTTGAATATCCCACGTAAATGTTCAACATGTTACAAACTACTGTAGACATGTATTTTTCAAAGAAGAAACAACCAGTTGCATCCCACCTTCACATCAAAAACCCGGAAGAAAGCGGAAATAAATTACAATTCGAGTGTTTTCTTTTCAATATTAGACAATCATAAAGTTGTGAGTTGGTTTCATGTTTGTTCACATCAGCAGTATAACTCCTTTACATCCGTTTTCTCTTTCCGCTTGTATGTGTGTAGTGTCTCCTTGACGAAGGGTTCCATTCATGCTAGAGGAGTACAGAAGGTGGCCTGATCTGAAGACATGCCACGCCAACATCTGTGCTAAAGTGATTTCCTTCCAGATAGAGGTCCTTTGATACCTATAATCACTATGCTCGTCCTCTCTGGAGCCAGGGTTCAGAAGAGTGCAACAAACCTACTGGCCCCTTTTTTCACTCGAAACCCTGGGAAAAAGTTCAGCAAATATTCGCCTAACATTTGGTCTCGGTTTTCGATTGCGATGAGCTAATCCATTTGAAACAATGACCGCGTAAACACAAATGTTGATTCCAAAATGTGAGGTTTGGTGCAGAATAAATATACTTGAATCGACTTTATTTGCAGTTTCAAACTACAATCTTACTTTGTCTTCCTAACCTCAGGGTCCCAATGCTCTTGTGACGTACACCATCATCAGCGGGGCGGACGACAGCTTTCGCATTGACCCTGAGTCCGGAGACCTGATCGCCACAAAGAAGCTGGATCGGGAACGCCGCTCGAAGTATTCCCTTCTGGTCCGCGCTGACGATGGGAAACAGTCGTCCGACATGAGGCTGAACATCACGGTGAAGGACCTCAACGACCACACGCCCAAGTTCTCCCGCGCAACGTATTCTTTTGATATCCCAGAAGACATGGCGTCAGGTGAGTGTCATTCAAAGTCCTGTTAGTAAGTCGAACAAACCAGAATCGAATAATGTAGACGGGCAATGCTTCGTCTTCTGCAAAAGTCCTTAGAGTGAACTTAGATAGCTCTGTTAAGGTCATCAAGAACTCAAATTATCTGAGCAGCTTCTGAGTAGAAGTTTATAAGAAACATGTTTTATAGGAATATTTTATATGACAGTGGTAGCTCTCCCAAATCCCCTTTATCTTCCGTGAGGGTAAAATTAAGAGTTTATTAGGTCAAAGGGACAGTAACTGATATTTGATTTATATGGAAACCAGCGACCAGCAGGATTTACAATAATACTGACAACTTCCTGGCACCGCTTAAATCACAAGAAAGAGGAAAATATGTTTGGAAAATCCAACAGGAGTTCAAGTGAGGACTTAATTACGATATATGTACCAGTAATATTAAAAAACACCTAATCATGGCTGTTAGTGCATCATGTTTAAAGGTCATCAGTTTAATAACAATCAATGGAAGGGTTTCGGTTCAGTGAAAAAGCAATACTGGTGGAAACAGTTGCAATAATAAAGTCCTCTGTGAGTGTGAGTGATATATTAAAGTGTAACTTCTCGCCTCTGTGGTACAACTCCCGCAGGCTCCATTGTGGCGGCTATTCTGGCCAGCGACTCCGACTCAGGGGTGAACGGGGAGGTCACCTACTCGCTGGAAGATGACGACGAAGACGAGACTTTCCGCCTGAACCCGGTGACCGGAGTCTTCAACGTGACGCGTCCGCTGGACTACGAGACCCAGCGGTTCTATATCCTGACGGCAAAGGCTCGGGACGGCGGCGGGCAGGCCAGCACGGTCAGGGTGTATTTCAACGTCCTGGATGTGAACGACAACCCGCCCGTCTTCAACACGAGCTCTTACAGCTCGTCTGTCTCCGAGAGTCTGCCGCCCGGATCCAGCATCGTCACTGTGGGGGCCAGTGATGATGATGATGGTGAGTACATTACATTTGACTTTATTATTTGCCCCTTTTGTTTGTTTGTTTGTTTGTTTGTTTGTTTGTTTGTTCACCATGTAAAGCAGCCTTGGGTCGCTTGAAATGCGCTATACAAATGTAATCTATTATTATTATTATTAAATAAGGCGATTAGTTATTTTGTAACTTCTTTTCAATTCAAAGATCAATACTGGAGTGAAAACAATACTTTGTAACTTTACGATTACTTACTTACTTATTCCTCTGAAATCAGAAGTCCTTTTGTTCGTGCCACAGCGGGGGGACATTTCGAGTGTTACAGCAAAGGGGACAGTGCAGATAGAAGGCAACATAAAAATAAGTAGAATAATATATTAATAAAACGGGTAAGCACACAATTAAAAAGTAAAATAATAATTACAGATCCAGGGTAAAAGAGTTAATATATCAAAGATAAATACGCATTAAAGTGTTGCTATGAGAATATTTCAAGGTAAGGGATTTCAAGAAAGCTGATTTTTTTCAAATACTACAAAAAACTATATTCTTGGAAAATGCATTCTTTGTAAAAAAAATTGTAAATTATACGTAAAATAATCTCATAAAAGAAATAGAAGATGGAATTTTCCACTTTTGATTTTCTCATGGCTTATTTTCTTATTTTTCTTATTTTGTCTCAGGAAAGTAAAAATGCAACTTAAAGTTTATAATAAATATGTTTCTGTTTTATTTCCTAATTTGACAACTTGACAATGGGTACGCATGAAACTCTAAAACAAACCACCACATGTTGGCACTGATTTGACTCCATACAGTTTTCAGATGACTTTTTCTTCTGATTGAACCACCAATAACAAATGTTTTTTTAAATATAAACTAGGACCAGAAACAGTTGGCAACAAATACTGTAATGTGTACTTAGATCCCAGATAAATCAAGTCTCGTCAAGTATCCTGGAGACGTCCTGATATTTAAAGAAAACAGTTCTTCGAGGATGTTTGGAGCAGTAATGTACTCCCAAACTGTATAAATCAATGGTTAGTGAGCCTTTGCGCCTGTCGTTTTTTTTATGACAGTCGGTTACACAAACCTACATTTTATTTTTCGTTTTTATTTTGCTCCCTGCATGAGTGACTTGATGAAATACATCTTCACCGTGTGATTAAGTGGCCCGAGTTATTCCTGCGTCTCAGGTGGTGGGGTTTTTGTGTTTGTGAAGTGCCGTGTGGTATTCGAACGGTCACCGCTACTCTCCTCCGCTGTAATTACCGCTTCACCCAAACCTAATGTGGTTATTGTGACCTACATTCCTGGGAAATACGCTGCCTCGCTCTCCACCAGAGTCTGGCTTCTTTCTCCACTGTCCACATAATCGGACCACATCATCCTGTCAGATACATACTTGCCGCTTTCCACTGTCAGAATAAAACGCCGCCATTGTTAGCACTTCCTAAAGCCCTGACCCCCGACCCCCAGACTTTTGCATAGCCTCGACTCGGATTGGAAGCAGCACTCGAGCTTTTGATAACGGATTACTTGTATACTGTAAATACAGTGTGGGAAAATGCCGGCGCTTTCCACATGAATACCCTGTTGAGTTGAATTACAGACGCTCATGTTAACCCCCACTTCCAAGGGGGAGGGCTGCGGATTACGCCTGATTTCAAGGATAGATATATTACTGCACCCATGTACTCGGTCACATTGTAACTTTACGATTTAAATACATGTTTCCAAAACGTCCCAACCACACTATCAGTTTAGGAAGTGGTTAGCCGTGGTGTTTCTCTATTGATAGCCATCTGTCATGCTCCATGAATGGATTGTGTACTTGGAGGACAAGAGTAGTAGCAGCCAGAGCTCTCGCTACCGCATGCACAATATGTGGCAATGCATGTTTGATAACGCATATAAGTGCCTTATTCATACGCATAGAGAATATCACATCTCGAACAATGGATGGCTATATCAACATTCAACCTTTACTACTTCCTCCTGTCTATTTGTTATCTGGCTATTATTTTATTCAAGGTCATACTCGTGGAGATTAATTTGTTGTTGGCACTGTGTGTGACAAGACAAGGTTTGTAGTAAATAATACATCCGAACTCTCAGCCTGAAAAGACTCCACATCTTATCTGCCAAAATAAAATGTTGTTTCCAGGTTTTATTTATTCTCCAGCCAGGGAGAGTAATGTGTTTAACCTTTGGAGACACATACAAATGTAATTTAAAATCACAGAGTAGATGTGTTGTCCGTGTTGTTTGTGTTTCGGTATCCTCTGGTATGAAGCACTTGGGACTGACGGTGGTGAATTTGCTGTGTTTAGTTTACTACAGACAAACAGAAAATGAATCTGTTTTTATAATCAAATGATTAACTCTTCTGGATCAAGCTTCTCCAATAAATACATTTGACAATTTGTACATACATGAATACAAATTGACCTGTTTTTGACCTTTAAAGTCTTTTTTTTGCTATTTCCTAAAATGTCATCGACAACATTATCAATCGATTAATCAATAAAACTATTAGGGACTTTGTCAACAATGAAAAAAATAAGTATCTTACCTACCAAAATGTGTGGCTGCTGTTATTGACTTTAAAGATGTTTATGTGTCTCTATGATCGTCTTGTAATTCCCTTTCTGCTTCTTTTCCAGGCCCTAATGCTCAGCTCCTGTACAGCATAGCTTCTGGTGATCCCCAGAGCCACTTCGTCATCACCAAGGAAGGAGTCCTCCAAACCAAGAAGGCCTTGGACCGAGAAACCCAATCCTTCTACAACCTGGTGGTCACAGTCAACGACCTGGCCCCTCCCCCGATGACCCGCTTCACAAGCACCGCCCAGGTGTCCATCATCCTACTGGACATCAACGACTGCCCGCCCGCCTTCACCTCTCAGAGGAAGACTTACATCCAGGAGAACACGCCGGTGGATACGGTGGTGTTCACTGCCAAGGCCACGGACGCTGACAGTGGACCCAACAGCTACGTCGAGTACTCCATGAAAGGACCTTTCGGGAACAAGTTCAGCATCGGCACGATCGACGGAGACGTCAGGTTGGTTGGCGAACTGGACCGCGAGGAGCTTTCTAACTACACCCTCACAGTTGTAGCTACAGATAAAGGCGAACCTGCTCTGTCTTCAACAATGGATGTCACTATGATGGTTCTGGACGTCAACGACAACACGCCGAGCTTCTCGCAGAATATCTACGACATCGAGATTGAGGAGAACACCTTGACTGGGACTGATGTCATCCAGGTGTTCGCCAGCGACGCAGACGAGGGAACCAACGGGCAGATCCGATTTTCCATCTCAGGAGGCAACACCAACTCTGACTTCAGGATTGATTCGGTTACCGGGGTGATTTCCGTTGCCAAGCAGCTGGACCGCGAGGCGCGTTCATCGTATTCGCTGGTGGTCCAGGCCGCCGATCGAGGCAGCAGCCCGAGGGTGGACCGAACGACCGTCAACATCGTTCTGTTGGACGTCAACGACTGCTCCCCCGTGTTTGAGCTCTCTCCTTACACCGTCAATGTTCTGGAGAACTCTGAGAACTTACCCCAGAAAATTCTGCAGGTCAGTTTGTTTGTTTTTTTAACAAAGATTAATTTAAATTAAAGCAGTTCGGATGTCAATAACATTCACAGACACCGGACTGCTTGAGTGAAAAGACGGCAGTGTTTTGAATGACAGTTCTAAAACTCAAATAAGCGAATGCCTTAACTACATTTGTAGTAATACTAACTTAATAAGTGCAGGTATGTGAGCGGTACCAGTGCTCTAAACCACTTACTGTAGCATGGTGGTCTGTGTTTTTCTAAATGCCCTGACAAATATGTGACTAGATTTATATAGAAATGATATATGACTGCAATTTGCTCTGCACAATTAGGGAGTTATAGTATTTCACCGAAATATGAAACGGGCTAAATTGCGTGACAGGGCCATTAACGTCTCAGCCACCCTGATGACTAAATGAGCCATATATGAAAACATTTAGGGTAAAGGCAGATTTCCAGTGATGGCACAATTCCATTTTATTATCCCGTGTGTACCCTGTGAGGAAATTGGGGTACACTTATGTGGTGGGAAGGGGTGCAGACGTGGTGGGCTTTTGCCACATCAGAACACATCTGTACGCTAACCTGGCTATATGGCTGTCTGCGGCAGAGAGGGCTGAGGCTTTTGGGCACACCAGTAAAACGCGGTAGGGGAAAAGTCAGACTGACATATGGATCTGTACTCCCTGTTTTTACGGATTCCATGGAAGTCTGATTAGACAAAGTGAATAAGTAACGGTCTTCCTTCCCTTAACAATTACCTTCATGGTGCCGTCCAGCACCGTGATGGTAATTAACTGTAAAGTGCTTCAATGGAAAGACTTAGGATGGCGGTTGTAGTGGCTTACTACCAGCTACTGTATATATGGTTGTGAGAATTGAGAAACATATTTTCTAGCAAGGAAAGTCAAACAAATGGCGTGGAAGAAAAACAACAACAAAACTGCTGGAAATGTTAAAAATGTGATTGTTTTGAGTTGGATGAAATTGTGCCAACGCCATTGCTCTGGTTTCCAAGCAGCTCTTTCCAAAGATCATTGTCAACTAATCCACTGACATATCAAGTCAAGACTTTATAAAGCCCAAAAGCACAAGTGTTGTATCCAGTGATGGAAAGAAACTACGTGTATTGATGCAAAACCTGTACTTAAATATAATGTTGAGGTACTTTACGTCAAGTGGGACTACGGAGCCTTTCTTGGATAGTTTAATAATCATACAGTCACCAACCTGACTTGCACGGCGAAATTGTTTGCCAATATTAGCCAATGCTAGCCAACATAAACCGCTGGTCATGTGTGTTGAGTGTTTTAGTGCTATTTGAGACAACTTCTTGTTCTTCTCTCAAACTAAGGCTACATAGCTTTGGTCTGAGAAAGGGTTACTTTTTGTTTTGTACTTGGAACAGAGAAGTAAAGTACGTCAAACTGTACTAAACTAGTATGCATGTTTCTTCTGCCGCTGCTGCCATGCTTTGACTTTCCAACTCTTCGATTAAAGAGGCCATTTAATGTTTTTGGAGTTTTCCCAATCTGTCCTCTTTATTTACCAAAGTCTGTTCTTCGAGGACTCAAGCATCTCTAAAGAACCTGTTTTGGGGTTTTCCAGGTTGTTGCCAGAGACGACGACCAAAGTGCCAATGGCCAGCTAAGCTACATGCTGAGTGGTGGGAATGACGAGGGCGCGTTCAGTCTGTCGTCCAGCGGTCAGCTGAGACTCACCCAGACGCTGGACCGCGAGGCTCAGGGGAAATACATGCTGCTGATCACAGCCGCTGACTCAGGTAAGACCACAGTGATACCATCTCCACATGTTTGACGTTTTTCCGGCAAAGATTCGTTTTAGTTCGCTGTGCAGTATTATCTTTCAGTTCTGTAATGTTTCAAAGTCAGTTTGAGCTTGGTTTTTTTAAACCTATGAGGACGATCTGATGTAAGCACTGTGTAATATGTCCTGACATCGACATTGTTTATTTTTTCAAGCAAAGCGAGATACATATTTTTGTAATCATTCAACAAAACCGAGCTGAAAAACAATGTTTTCATAAACTAACAGCAATGTCAACAAACAGCATTTTGATTTCATATTGTGTGCAGTCCCCTTTTCGTGTGGTACAATAAGCTAAACAACCCTGGAGTTTTTAGCTGAACAAAACAGTGTTTTTTTTGTTGACCCATTCTCTCGAAGTCCTTTCAGCGGGTTCGATTGAACAGCATCCTCTGTTTATTTGGACATGGCGGCAGAGCTTGTTAGAGCCAGATAAAAGGTTAACTTGTTATTGCATGGAGGCCAGTTAATGTGCAGTTAAAGCAGTACGTGCGTATCCCTGCTGCAGCCAAATCACATGGTTCACAGTTAAGTATATGTTTCTCCGAGCTGCTCTGGCATGGCCGTCATGGTCTGAGGGTGGTTCTGTTTCATTCCTGGACTGACCATGTGACCATTCATAACGCTGTGTATTTTTGCCACTGCTCAGGCTTTGGTGAGAATTGGGACAATGTTGCATGAACAATGTTAGATACTCCTACAGTATGTAAACACACGTCTGAGTGAGTTTCCACTGCATTTCTAGGGGAGGAAGTTACATTATTTTGGTTACTTTTAAGTATATTAATCAAACCTTTTGTATTCTCTTCATGTTTTGTTGATATGTCCTTGCTTCATACAGAGGTTTGTGCCACATGGACAAAGTTTCCCAACATACTAATTAGGATTCGATCCCTTTTAGTACGCTTCAAGAGGAGTCCATATTTAGAGCCCTGACAACAATTCCAAAATATTTTGACTGCGCTTTTCAGTACAATGTTGGTACGAGGCAGAAAGAAGGATTTGGGGTAGAATATCAACATATCAAAAAGCCCATAATCATAGTACAGGCCAAATTACTCGGCAGCATTTTCTCACATTTTTTCGGCCTGGGCTGAGGCGGTGGGGGCAAATGCTTCTCCCATGCAGCCGCTATCTGGCAGGGAGTGTTGAAGGTGGACGGTTGCAGACATGTTTCCAAGTCTGCTTTCTACCATAGCCCATTTTCCACCACAGACATTCATCTTAGCAACCCGACGCCTGCCTTTATCTTCCCGTACCACCATGTTAGACGAGTTCGGCTACAAAATGCTGTGTAATCGAGAGAGAAAAACGGATTTATTACCCTTGAACTTCAGACTTCAAAAGTATTATTCTGTCAGACGAGGTCCTAAACTATCTGCTGCTCAGGAAATAGATTGTGTTGTCAACGTTGTAACAGCCAAGGACGAGTAGTAATAGCCTCTATGCCCTGCAAACACTTCATCACGAACAGAAGAGATAATTTTACCCAAGACAACAGGCAACAAGATTTACGATCAGTTTGCAGCATTTCTTTAAAACCTGTTCTGTGAATGAATCATAGAGGTCCACGTAGCCGGAGCTATGTGCCTGGGTATCGTGCTAACAGTGCTCCATCCTCCTGGGATGTGTCCAGTCCTCTCATTGAAGGTAAAGTCATTGAGCAGAGCGTCTCAGCCTGCTGTGCCGACTGAAATCTGTCATGACATGGATGGAAACAAAAGAGCTCACCGCGTGCTCGTTCCCATAATAGGTTCTGGCTCAGTAAAGCAGACAAATTTGGCCAACGTTTGCCATCATTTGAAAATCTGTGCACGGCCCCGAAATGTGGCATCCACACAAGCTGCTTAAAGGTGTTTTACAAGGCGTCTTGTTGAGAGGATATTCTGTTGTTCTCCCTCTCTCTTCCTTGTTTATGGAAAGTTGTTTGCAGCGTTTCTGAGTTACAAGTTGTGCAGATACATCGGGGGGGTCCGGGGTGGATCCTAACGCCGGGCCGACATCTGGGATCAGCTGCAGGAAGATCAGATTAGTAAGCCACTGTTTAGCATTGCTAGTTCCGCCCCTGGGGAAGAATGTGAAACAAAGCGATTTGCATTCGGAGCCACACGGTAACATACTTTGCGTGTGCTGAATTTATTTAAACGGGCATCTGAGGTTGAAGAAAATATGTTTTTGATGTATCTGGCAGCTGCTAAAGTGTGTGTTTTTACAGCCGATTAGCATTTATGAGTCCCAGAAAGAAATTAGAAAGCATTCTTTTCATTCTCTAAACAATTATCTTCTTTTCATTTTTAATACTTTTAATGAATTTCCACCATATGGAGGTACTTGCTTCACTTGACTGATCTCACAATAAGTAAATAAAGTTGCCAGCCGCTTTTGTATGAGCTTTCTCAAATGGAACAGTCTTGGAAAGCAAAAGGGACTTTAGGGTAACTTTATCAAAAACCTATTTAACACACTACTGGAAAGGGGCATAATAGGGCCCCTTTAGGAGAACTTGTGTGTGTGTCTTCACAGTAATGCTTGTCTTCCCTGCTTTTCATGTCACTAAACACATTTGTATTTCCTGTCTGTTGCCTCAGCGCCTGTGTGTGGTGGTGAGAGCGTCCTCGGCCTGCATTGACACGCACGATGTTTGGTCACATGTATTAAAGGGAAGGCATACTAAATCCCTTGGCCTATGTCTATTATGGCGGACGTGGCCTCATAGAAATCCCATGTCTTTCACATCCCTCCAGCACATCGCCCCGTACTGCCACGCTGTTTGTATATGGCCTTTTAGCTGCTGGGTGAGGGGCAGTGTTGGGGGGGGCTAAACGACCGCTTAGCAGATAAAGAATTGTAATGACCATTCCTACCCAAAACAGGATCTTTTATGCTGTTAAATGGCTCCCATGCATCTGGTGTATACACCCTTCAGTCTTCTTGACTTTTTTTCTCATTGACTTCATTCTTTGAATAATGATCTGTCAATCTCCTGTCATCAAGTGTTGAACAAGAACAACAAAGAAAACTTAACCTGGGCCTTAAAGCAGCCCTATTCTTCTTTTTCGGGTCTTTTCCTGTCGTGTGCAATATAGGTTTGTGTGCATGTCAATGGTCTGCAAAGGCTACAATTCCAAAGTTCCCTCCAGAGTGAGTTTCTCTTTCGCAAATAATAACATTAAAGCATGAAGACGTGTCACAGTAGAGGAACAAATCCAAATATGAACCTGAACATGAGCAGAAGTGGGCCCTTTTTAATAGGGTTCGTTTATGGAGGTTTCACTCGGTCTGCAGTCTTGTGGCAAAACAAGACTTTGCCAAATAAAATATCAGGTTCCTCAAATGAACTTTTACACCGCAGTTAAATTGTGGATTAGCTCTCACAATGTGGTGTGGCTTTTTCAATGTGAGTTTTTCCTATCGCCTGTTTTCCACTCGCTGGTAAACGTCCACAATAAGTCGATCTGAGTGTCTGTTAACAGCTTCGGTGAGTAGTTTATTTGTTAAAGGGGTTTTGGTCGGATGATTAGCCTGGCAGAATGCGCTTTGTAATGATGTTTATTTGCTGTGTTGTTGTGAGGTTAGCACACCAAGTTCTCTCAAAGCTGCTTTCATTAAAACTCGTTGTTGCCGTTCATGGCTTGCTTTCCTTTTGAAATACATTGCAGCGTTGGATGTGTGTGTGTGTGTGTGTGTGTGTGTGTGTGTGTGTGTGTGTGTGTGTGTGTGTGTGTGTGTGTGTGTGTGTGTGTGTGTGTGTGTGTGTGTGTGTGTGTGTGTGTGTGTGTGTGTGTGTGTGTGTGTGTGTGTGTGTGTGTGTGTGTGTGTGTGTGTGTGTGAATACGTTTCATTTTTTACCCTTTTTTCCAAAGCCATATTTCAGTTTTTATGTCGCCCACGTATGAACATTATAGACTTGTATTATGAGGAGTTATACTGCCAGTATGTTCCCCACACTGGTCATGATCTGCTGGTGTAGCCGTGTCACCGTAACATAGAGAATGTTCCACTGATGCTAAATTGAGATTTCCAAATATTCAACAACAGAGCAAATAAAAGCACCATTGTAATAAAACAAAAAACAAAAGGCAACTCACTTCATAAAATGTCACCACAGGCCCTAAAATATGAGAAATGGCAGCACTTCTTGTCTGCCGATATGCTTTCTTTGCCTGCGTGCAAACCGCTAAACCCCTATCCGTAACATATGGGGAAGAAATTATGCAAAAGCAGTCAGACGCGGCACTCCATAAATAACAGGCGAGCTGTGTAACATTAGGTTTAATTTGACGAATGCCTCAGAGATTGGCGTATTATTAGAAATATTCTCTCCCTCTGAAACCGAGTGGCTGCTTCGAGTGTTCGACTCAGATGTCCCTTTCACTCGCTTGCTGTTAAGTGTGAGAAAACCTCTGTTTACTCTGTTATGGTTGGCAAACGGAGCATTGGGACTGCTCACACCCTGCACACAGCTCCGCCGAGGCTATTCATGGGTGCTGGACGGGGTCGCATTAAAAGAAGCTTTGTTGCAAAGCAACAGCTTCTCAGAGGCAGAAAAATGTCAATTTTGCCTTGATGGCGGCCAATTCTCTCCCCCTGAGTAATGATGTGTTTTATTTACGCCGTCCCTTAAGAGCACAATCTAGCCGCAGTCCATAAACCGTAATTAACCGTTTAGCCTTAAGCTTCAGCCGAGATGGGCTGTCTCATACATTTACACATCCATCCGTCTTCCTTAAGTCAACCTGTCCTGGACTTTAATGAATCCGATTGTTTGGACATCCCAGCTTTATCCTTGTTTGTCAGATTTTTCGATAAAACATCAGTCATTCATATATTATATAGGAAGAGATTATCTCTTGTGCCCGCAGAGACACTCAAACCTGCTACTTAGCGCAGCTTAGACTGAGCAACTCGGGGCAACTCGCAGCCTTTCCCAGGAGGTGGGTGCTGCTGTTTCCTTCAGATCAGCCCCCCGCGAGGCTCTCTCAGCGCCGAGCGTCCTCGTAACAGCTGTGGCGGTCAAAAAACAGATCACTTAATCGTCATTAACGCATGTATTTGGACCCCCTGCGGTTCAGAAAGTATGGCCACGCCACCTTCTTGGAGGTTAATGTGATTTGTGCAGTGGTAATGTACACTAATAAGGTGCTTAGAGCCTGCCATATGTTTATGCTAGACAATACTTTCTGGGCTGAGAGGCTTACAGGGAACACTGTCTGTGGGTCTTTAGGATGCAACAGATGGTCAGATGCTCTAGTTCAGTCTCAGGGTCCTGAAAGCTTGTTATTTTGGACGCGAGTTCTTCTGGGGTTATTCTGGGTTCTCCTCTTTTCTCGCCGAAACAAACCTCTTAGATCTGAGCTCAGATTCAGCGGTGAAATATAAGCACACAGAAATTAAATGTCATTCCCACCGCCGGTTTAACAAGCACTTTGAGTTCTCTGGGATTATGCTGAAATATCAAACAGAGGGCTGTGTTTTGCTTGTCACTGGAATGTGCTGCGTTTGATTAAATGGTAATGGTGTTTCGAGATTCAATTAAAGCAGGGAGGAATCCTCATGCGGCTGCAGCGCGTTGAGCTCCCCGGCAGATTCAGTCGCTTTGTGTGAAGACGAGGTGCACTGACGCCAGCGTCTGTTTTACTTTATCCCGTAGAGCAGGGGCGTCAAACTGAAACACACAGTGGGCCAAAATAAAAAAAATGGGTATTAGTGGAGGGCCGGACTGGTTCAATGTTTATTGGAAAACGTATTGAAATGAACTTATTGCACATATTGAACCTGGAACTAACAAAGCTTAAATGATTGCCTATAAAAACAACATTAAACATTAAAAAATCAGTTGCATTCATTTCTTATGGCTCTATCTGCAGCTTCTCCAGAGTCATTTCTTATGAGTACATTTCTCCACAGGCCAACAACAGCTTCAACAAAACTATTTCCCTCAAAGAACAAACCAAACATGTCCTGTTGTCGTGAGAGAAAGTGCAGAAGGAAACATCCATTGAACTCAGGTTGCTGCTCTGATGCTAGCTCAAGCAGATACTTGGCATCTCATCTCGGGTGCAAGGTCATCAATGTTTGGGCTCAGGCTCTGAGCGGAGGAGACCCTCAGGATGGAGTGAAGGTGTGCGTGCAATATACCGGCGGGCCAGATCTAATAGTAATTAGAAATTATCCTGCGGGCCGAAATTAAATCCCCAAAGGGCCGGATTTGGCCCCCGGGCCATGAGTTTGACACATGTGCCGTAGTGTAATGGCTGCTCAAAGGATTACACATAAACTGTTATCTGAATACCATCGGTGTGATGTGTTTCCATCACCGTCCCCAGTGTTGGAGACAGGGTTATCATCAGGACTTAGCTCGGACTTAGCCTTTATGGTATCCATACCACTTCAGAGCTCAGTGACGGCATCGCAGCTCTCTAGGGCCAAGCCAACTCACGGAAACATTTTCTTTACTGATTGAGGGAGCATGCTTCATTGGATCCAAACCCCATTTTCCCCATGTGCAATAATAACCCAGATCATTTGGATCGAATATACACGAATGAGAGGAAGCGCCGAGTGGCATTTGCTTAATGTTCTAGTCAAAGCAACATTTCTAAAAGAACATAGTTCGTCTCGATGTTCAAGCGATGACGTTGATAAATTCTTGGCGTGAGGTAAATACCGATGAAGTGAGTCTGTAATAGAGAGGCGAAGTCCCTCCCTTTCCGGTGGACCTCCATGGGACCTTATTTCTGAAAAACTATGTATTGAAGTCAATGGAGAGAGAAAGATTATCTTTCGATCCCGTTTGAATTGTGCCACGAATTACACATATGATGTTTGTCAATTTAAAAGATAATTTTTCAAGTAAAACAAATTAAAATGTGTCGTAAAACTGTGAAGTAACACTTTTTTTGTGTGAAACCGCTCAATGAACTACATCTCCCATCTCGCACCACACACCAAGACGGTCGTCACGTTGGCACACTTCACTTCTTTCTTTCAGAATGAGGCGGAAAGTATTCAACGAGGTGAAAATCACTCCAAGTCTGGGCGCGTTGAGAGCTGCACATACACACAAGGGGAGTTAGTCGGTTCCGTAAGAGCCAGCAACTCTGGGATTTGTAGTCTTTCTAGTTGCGTATTTTCCATAGTCTTATATTTCAACAGTTTTACGACAAACTGTGACTTTTTTGACATGGAAATTATTTGTTAAGATTGACAAACATCATGTGTGTAATTCGTGGCACAATTCAAACGGGATCGAAAGATAATCTTTCTCTCCATTGACTTCATTACATACTTTTTCAGAAATAAGGTCCCATGGAGCGGAAGCAGATGGGCGGGACTTCGCCTCTCTGTCAACAGCAGAGCAGTGTCAGGTCATGGCGGTTTGCTTTCATAAGTAACCCAAGATTAACCCCTGAAATAAGATTATGCTCATGGCACAATCTTAACACAGACGAGAGGTCGTGCCTTGATTGCCTTATCTGTTTTGGCCGACATGTGATTTACAAATTAAAGGTGTTTAACATAATGGTAGTTAGAATGCAAACAAGTTTCAAATGGTCAATCATGCAGAAGCAGTGACCTGGATATCTAGTTTTAATCTCCTTCAGAGGTCTCTTTAATGAACTGTGTAGCTTTGAATTAACATGTATTTGCATTTATTGTATGTCCTCCTTCGTGCTGCACCTTAGAGCGGCCCTGCCCTGCTTCTTGTGTTGTGTCCTTTCCTGTCGTGTGTTGTATAGGTTTGCGTGCATGTAAATGGTCTGCAAAGGCTCAAATCCCCCAAAGAAGTGCATGCCAGATGGAGTTTCTCCCACACACTACCTCAAACGCCTCTATTGGACGGCTGTGGATAGAGTGCTCGACTTCCAATCAGGGGGTAGCAAGTTCGAGTCCCACTGCAGTCAGCATGTCGTTGTGTCCATGAGACACTTCACCCCAAAGCACTGTATGACCATTATAGCATGTGTATCAGAGTAGAGACACACAGTACAAATATGAACTTTAAGATGAGCTCAAAATGTCCTCTTTAACATGTCAGAAAATACAGCTAGCTCCATTTGGAGGCAACCTTTTGAAAGAAGACAAAGAATTCAGGGGACAGGATTTGCCAATGGAAAAATTCATTTTTTGACCACAGCGCTTGGCAGCCATTGGTTGGCAGCTGACTTCCCTCTGCAAATTTCCACCAGCTCTTTTTCCATGGCAAAATGAAATCACTTGTCACATTAAGCATATTTCCTCGCCATATCCACCACCGATGCCCCTGAACCCCTGTTGCGCCACGAAGCACCACGACGCTGAATCATCGACCCTGACACGGTTGCAGGGGCTTTGCCAGATTCCAGTAAAGACTGTTTGGAAAAGATGCTGGCATTTCTCAGCACTCTGGGAGAGCATTCTTCCCCTATTGAGTCACTGCCTCCTCAGAAAAGAATAAAGGGATAGAAGTTATTTCCTACATAATAAAAACTATTCTGGGTTTGCTTCTCTTACTATTTCGGTATTCGGTGAAAATGTAAGAAGCGGAAACGGTGGGCATACTCAGCTGCGGTGTTGACGCGGTTATTAAGCAGCCGCCGACTTATGATTCTGAAGAATGTCTCACCTTTCCATAAGTATTTGAAACAACTGTCATTTACATACATTTGCATACCTGGCAAGATATAGTGTTCCCTTGATGACTAAATCCGTCAGCCCACGCGATGTAACATGATCGATCTGAACTATTTACACTTTGGACAGCAGGTTTTGGGGGAAACAGCTGCCAGGGGTTATGTGATATCAGTGAGCCCCGGGAGGCTGAGAAGGCACGTCCTGAGGCTGCACATGATGCTGTTCGGAGTGAGATACTAAAGAAAGACACCGAAAATAACCCCAGTTTGAACGAACGCCTGACGACGTCGCCGGGGTCAGCGCCGGTTCAGGGTCGGAGAGAGGAGCGTCAGGGGGCTTTTGAACGCGATCTAGGTCTTCACTAAAGGGGGGGTTGGAAGTGTTTTGCTCTATGCTTACTAAGGATTAGCTGGGGCGACTGGGTCCTGTGCCTCGGAGTCCCTGATGCGCTCGGTGACAGAACGATCGGGTCAAAGGTCAAGCAAGTGGTGGCGGCGGCGGCGGAGCAGGTTGTTCATTCTTCCAAGGCAGTAAACAGGTTGTGACATCACATCCTGTGCAAAAGTGAAACGCCTGGAAGGAGGGCAGTGTACTCAGCAAAAACACACACACACACACACTGAAATAACCTAGCTTGGCCTGCTTCCGCTCTTAGTGAGGAAACAATGCTATTGAAATGCAACAACCACACAGTCTGTATAACAGGAGGCAATCCTTCTCAGGTTCATACATGTAGGTCGTGTCTCTACTGGGACATGTCTCCACGCTTTAATGTTCAACAAGCTCTTTATTTGTCTCGTACTGCCTGTGCTGCAGCACCTCTTTTCACCCTCTGTCTGAAACCAGAGCCCAGTCTGCTCTGATTGGTTAGCTCTGTTGTGATTGGTCAACCATTTAGAGATGTCCCGCCCCTTAGCCTATCACGTACAATGTGTTGGATTGCTATCCAATAGAAGCGCCAGAGTTACATATTGATGTCACTATGTTCCAGAAGTAAACAAAGGAGTCCAATGGAGGCATTTCAGGCAGGGGGGCAGTGACCTTTAATAACTCTAATCAGTTCATCCTTGAGTGCGTGGGAGAGAAACTCCCTGGAGGGGTCTTTGGGATGTTAGCCTTTGCAGACCACTTGCATGCAACACCCTCTATAACCCACGACAGCAAAGGGAAAACCCAAAGAAGCATTCAAGGGCCTTTAAGTTTAGAGAAATATGCGTAGCAGTTGGCTTGATGTTCAAAACCAAATATGTTTCTTCAGTCTCTCGTTTGGAGCCGATGGTTTTTGTAAATCCATTTTGCTCCCTGAGCCACTTACCAACCGGCAGCTTTACCCGAACGTCTTTGATCAACAACAGCCTCAGTGAGTCGCTGACAGTCAAACCCACGTTGCCTCTCAGAAACGTCCCCGCAGCGGCGGACTTAAAGAGATACAGACATCTTGCACCTCTTCAATTAAGAGGATCGAGTGAAGAGGATCTGCCTTAATCTGTTGCCATGACAACCTGCTGAATCATGACTCGGGTCGATCCAATCACGGTGAACGTGTGACACCGCGGGCGCGGGAGGATTAGACAGCCGCATGGAGTACGCTGTTGATTGAGTAACCCTGCTGACTGCGTGCGTGTGGGCACTCAGCTGCACGTTGTGGCGCTTTGATTACACAACAGCTCCGTGTTTATGCAGTATGGACTCCATGCTACCTCAATTGCATACCACAATTTACATGTTCCACTTGGATTGTGTTTCCTCGGCCGTTAGTTCTTTGCGTTTGACACCAACCACTTCGTCGGCCGTCTTCTGTATATACTGCCGATGATTCCGGAGTATTTTATTTACAAGCAGGATTCTCTTCATCGCATATATTTGTAACGGTGGAAATGCAGAAGCACCTCAAAAGTCAACACTGCCTATATTTGGTCATAATTCTTACAAACTGAAAGAATGAGCTGCAGAGGACACGACTCATGTTGGGAGCGATTCAGAAATGATTGCCGTTGGTTTCCGGGCCTCTTCGGGGATAGCAACTGTTTACTGTTACTTCTGTTTGTGTCTTTCATTTTGCTCCAGCTCTGCTTATTCTAAACGCGCATGTTGGCCACTTCTGTTCTGACCAGGAACACCTGGTCCATGATGAGCCTTAGGTCGGATGTCTGTTTATCATCTCAAAGCCGGGCAGTGAAGTGATGTTACAGTAAACCATCTCAAATCTCATTTTGCGAAGGAATCCCCTGCCCTCCCGAAAGACGCCGCGGTGGTCTCCAAACCCCACAACAATGTTCACATCTTCTTAAGGAAAAGCTGGTCTCTGCCCGCAGGGAGGTCACGGTTCAGTGTCAGCCATTCACCAGCAGCCGCAGAGCTCAAAGGGAATTTCAATTATTACCCAAGGACACTATTCGTCTCTGTGTGGAGGCTGTGGCTCAGTGGTAGTGTGCTGGACTTCAAATCAGGGGGTAGCAAGTTCGAGCCCCACTGCAGTCAGCATGTCGTTGTTTCCCTGAGACACTTCACCCCAAATTGAAACATGTACTTGGTTTTGGACACAAGTCTAAGCATCACCACATAATAGGATGCATCCTCTGGGGAGATAGATAGTTGTTCTAAAGTTTGCAGCAATCCATTTAATAGTGAGTCATTTTTGTCTGAAGCAAAATGTTGGATTAGCCGTTTCCATCCATAGAGCTATGACGTTAGCTTTGCTAAAATACCCAGAGGTAGACACATCACTCTAAGTTAGCACTAAGTAAAGTTAAAATACTATGTTCTTAAAATTACTTGAATTTACAATTTTACTTTAGAAAAAGTACAAAAGTATTATCAGTGAAATGCAGAGGTGGAAGAAGTACTCAGAAGTAGAAAGTAGTAATACCACAGTGTATAAATACTCTGATACAACTAAAAGTCCTGTATTAACAATTGACGTAAGTTAAAGTACAAAAGTGTTAGCATCAACATGTACTTAAAGTACCAAAACTATAAGTATCTATTACTCAGAATGTCCCTTTTCCTAATAGTGTGTATGTGTGTATATCCCTGGATTATGATTAGACCCATTCATGTGGACATTATTTTAATAACTTGCATAATGATTTAAAGGACAATCATTGATCAAGTAAGGGGTGGGAATTAATAAGCATTTGCTTCCTCCTGCTCCCTTTCGGACACATATGATTTATTATTATTATTAATATGAAGACATTTTTTTTTTTTTTTTGTTAAATATACAAATGATTACCATGAATGTGGATAAATACTGTATTATAACAATACGGTGTTCTGTTTTTTCACATTTGTTATTTGTTATTTTTTAATCTGTTCGAAATATAGACTGAAAGAAAGAAAGAAAGAATGTAGGGAAGTAAAAAGTATAATATTTGCCTCCAAAATGTAGTTGTGTGGAAATACTCCTCGGTTCCTCAAAATAGTATTTAAGTACAGTAATTGAGTAAATGTACTGATAATTGAAAATACCTAATATACAAAGCGTACAGTCTGAACTATAAGTCACAATGTGTTTATGAAAAAAGCCTTCCTGTGTCTCCACATCTTTTAGTGACGTACGCTACGACGGAAAGGAGTCATTTTATCAGCAGTATCATCTCAGGAGGAAGCGGCAGGGAAAATAACTCATCTGACCAAAACAAGAACAACTGGCTCAAATGTGAAACTCGTAATGCATAGGGTCATCCGTGCTGGCTGAGAAACAGAGCCAGTGTCCCGTCGGCTTTTCTTCTGACCCTCAACGCGCTCTTTTCTCACAGTCCTTATGTTTTGATTTCGCACTGCTCCGCATTAATAGAGAACCGTGGTGGCCGTCGTCCAAGTGTTTTTTATGATCTGTTATTAATCCAGGCCCCTACGGTACGCAAGTTCAAGCATCTGATGTTTTCCACAGCTGAGTACACACAGGCACAGGAGACGCAAGCTCGGGAGTGTACTTGTTTTGATTTGGGTGTATTATAGTTTACACATTCGCATGGGTTCCTGAAGAGAGCTGCAGGAGGGAACAACTACAAATTAGAGGTGGGAGAAGTGCCTCCTCCAGCCAGCCTGCACATCTCAGCTTGTCTCAATCCTCTGGTGCTCTCATTCCCTATAAACAACTTATGCAAATCATTAGCAGTTTAAAATAACTTCAAGCCTTTAAAGATGTCCCCAAATCCCGAACTGTGACTTTCAGTA
Organism: Pseudochaenichthys georgianus; assembly: GCF_902827115.2. Lineage (NCBI taxonomy): Eukaryota > Metazoa > Chordata > Actinopteri > Perciformes > Channichthyidae > Pseudochaenichthys > Pseudochaenichthys georgianus. Next base: position 6,442,407 of record NC_047512.1, on the reverse strand, counting down.
ATAACGCTGAACTTGTGCAGCGGGCTATTTAAGGATGGATTATGAAGGCCAGCTCAGGCAAGGCAGATGTCTGATCCTTTTTTTTTGTTCAGGTGTTTCTGCAATGCAGCTCATTTTCATCTGCTATCGATTTAAATCCAGCCCCGGGGGAAAGCGAGCCCGTTTCGTCACCCGCTCTGCGAGAAAACGGTTAGATTTTTGCTGAAAATAGCACTTCTCCTTCTCTCGAATTCCACAGACGAACTCGCTCAGTGCCATGCACCTTAAAATAGATACCTCGCTGTGGAAATGAAATTGTGCACTGTCCAAGACCCCAGGAAGGACGCCTGAACGATTTGGTTTCAGAGACATTGAGTCCTTTTGATGTGTTCTGCGCGGTGTTGATGTGGCGGTGCTGCTGATGGAAACCCACAACTGCAGCCAGAGGAATTTGCTTGCATTAAATGCGGCAGGAATATTGTGGCTGAACCCTCACAGGAGTAGGAATTGGCTCAGTGTGGATCTAGCTGCAAATGACAAGTCATGTACAATAAATGTGTCTCGAGTCAGAGTGTCCTAATGACGCCCTTATTCTGTGGGTTAGAAAACGCTCCGTGTTGAGGTCCATCGTGTGAATGGGGAGAGTAATGAGCTGCTTCTGTCCCTGACGCTTTTCTTCGTCTTAAAGGTCACATGTCACGGCCATTTCCACTGATCATAATTCCATTGTTGAGGTCTACTAGAATAGATTTATACTGTGCAATTTTCCAAACTCACATTGGTTTCGCATCTCTGTAAAGTATGTGTATTCACTCTCTCCACTAAACGGCTCGTTGCAGTTCTTGCCCCCCTCCCCCTGTGAGCCCAGTGTGCTCCGATTGGTCGGGACCAGTCGGGACGTTGTGAATCGCGCTGAGCTCCGTGGAGGTGTGATTTCCTTGTTTAGCGATACACAGCGAAACACAGCCAAACTCACCCTGAGCACACACAAAGTCACAGCCGAAGTAACAACAATAAGTGTGGCTTGATATCGAGTAAGAAAAAGGTTGATAAACACCGTGAGAATGGGTCTGCGGAGAGAATTTCGCCGCGATGCCAACTGTCTGTTATCAGCCTGCAGCCAGGGAGGAGAGATCAGCAGAGCTGCCTGCACTGAGTGTGTGAGGAAGTCCGTGGATTGGTCAATTTGGACCAATCAGCGGGGGCTTAACGTAACGGCTCCGCGGACGTAACGTAACGGCTCCACGGATTGGTCCATTTCGTTCCGGGGACGACATGACATCATGAGGACCCCGGAAGAATCAAATGGACAGTGACGTATCTCCAACGAGGCGTTTTGGGGAGGTATTTTCTGTGTTAGAGTTTTACTCGCTACAGGGTGCACTTTGAGGGTTTTGACTCTGCAGACCGTTCACATGCATAAAAACCTTCATAACAACAAGGGGACGGGTACTAACCGGAAAAGCATGACATGTCACCTTTAACGTTTCCACTGAAAGAAAATCAAACTGCTGTTGTCTCTAACAGTATTTTCTTTTCCCTGTTTGTCTCCAGGTAATCCGTCTCTGAGCGGGACGGGGACGGTGACAGTTCTGGTGGACGACGTGAACGATAACGTCCCTGTTTTCACCGCCTCCGCCTTCCACACCACCATCATGGAGAACGCTCCCACAGGGGCCGATGTGCTATTGGTCAACAGCTCCGATGCAGATGTGGGCGTCAACGGTGTTATAAGGTTGGTCTTATGTCTTATAACCTTCCACTTATGTTCTGTTTTTATATTTTTTAGGGGATTCTTTTTTGTGCTTTACTTTTGAAATCCAACAGCTGAAATGTTTTTAGTTTGGAGGATTTTCCTTCATACTATTTTACCCTTTGACCCCCTGAAGACCTTTTGGGATCTAAAGTTTTCCTTTTCCCGGTTGCAATGTCTTTGTAAATTGATGCTTTTATCGTAAAGTTAAATCCAAAGCATATTTCGGGCCAAGCTCAAACTGGAACATTAGGGTTCATGACCCTTGAGATCTCGTCTGCGCTGTCGAGCACTTTTAATCCAATGTATACAGAAAAGTAGTTCTGACTGATCTCGGGACTTCAGTCCTTTTTTAAAAGGGGTTTCAAAATAAAGATAAGAAAATATGCAATTTACTGGATAGACAAAGCAAGAGTAAATGTTTTTACTAGAATTGCATTTAATCTTGTTATTTCATTAAGAAAAACAATTAACATATTATAGAAATAACCTTAAACCGTAGTTTGGTGAGTGATTTTCCCGGGGACACCTTAAGGAAACAGACATTAAATATGTTGTGTGCATGAGACAAATACAACTTTTTCTTTTTTTACATCGAGAGGAGATCTATGCAGTTCCTGAAATCCTGTGCACTATCAAGTCGCTGTACTCCTCTTTGATTCCCTGGGGGGAGAATACCCTCTCAGCTCCACACAGGGCTGGGTGTGGCTTTCCTCTCGCCTTCAGAGAATCACTTTACTTCATCGCCATCTTTGTGACATTCCAGGCCAATGCTGCAGTTGTTGACAGGAGTTTAGTTGAGTGTAGAGTTGTAGTCATCACTCAAATCATTGTTCGGGCCGCCATTCTCAAGCTGGACGACAGCTTTTCCACACTCACAGCCCCTCTCCACGGGGGGGGCTTGTTAAAGCTTCTGGCCCGTCTCTCTCAGCCGGACACTGACTCGAGTCCAGCCCCTCCTCTCTCCTCGGTAACCCCACTGGGTGCATATTGGGGGGTACCGCAGTGCGCTCCAGTTTCCCAAAACATGGTAATGAGGATGTTAATTGTCCATGACAGCATGAGTTGTGCCCATCGGGGGTCCTGGGGGGTTAGAGGCCCCTTAATGGAGCCCAAAACGGCTTACCTTCAGTTATTAGTTTTGATTCTCAAAGCAAATTAAAGTCCCAAACTTGGCTTTGTGTCCGTTCAGATCTGTTTATATGGTTGACGATGTCCAAATAAGCTTTGCATCCAGTCTGCTTTCACACGTGTTTCTGTAATTTGTCGTCCCATCTCTGGAGGGGGATTTTTTCAAAAGGCCTTTTCACAATATGCACTGGTGTGTACATGTATGTGTCAGTTTACATTTACGTCTGGGTCCTTCTGGTGAAACATGATATCAGTTTGAAAGCCCCCAGACTTGTATGTTATGTGGTGTTCTGCATGCATGTACTTTGTACTTTTTTTAAATGTAAATATCATCTTCCTCATAGAAAAGCGAAACCCTTTGAATGATTCTGGATGTGTGTAACCTGCCTGAACTGTAGGGGCTCTGTGTGAGCAGTGTAGCAGGACACAGTGGCTGTGTTTGATGTAATCAGTTTCTGGATGCTCAATCAGTTCACCGCTCTGATGTCAAGCCAGGACAATGTGGGGACCATTAAAGGGCATTTCTTCAGTTAAATGTGCTTTTAATGAAGCTTGAAACAGTGCCCTCTATAGACGGACACTTCAAGCCATATTGAAGCATTCAGTCGGTCGCAGTGCAGCAAACAAGTTGTCGAAGCTGTATCCAGAGAAGGGCGTATGTAACACCTGGCGGTCAGTTTTAATGTTAGAAACATCTGTAATAACACACTTACCTCACTGTAACGTAAGATGAGCTCATGATACAGAAATTGAAGTAGCTCAAGAGCAAGTGAGAAGTCATTATGGAAGTTGGAAAAGCTGTGGAATTGTATACTTTTTAGTGTCCATTCAAAATGTAATTATTTGGAACATATAAAACATTTAACTATTTGCAGGTGCTTGACTTTCTTTATTTTCTGTTTCTAGAAGTAGTTCTCTGCCTCTTTAATCAAAATGTCAAAACAGAGAAGATTGATGTGCACTCAACACAGGGAATCAGACAGGACTGATGATAGTGAGGAGGACAAGCAGTCAAATGGAAATCTGTTACTTCTAATCACCATGTTTTGGCAGGTTCAGGACATTTATCAGCATTTACTGTCAGACTGTATTCCTGTTATCGCAAATAGTCCAACGTAATCTCGCCTTCACAGAGTTCTCACTGAAACGTCTTCCTACCTTATCTGTCCTACAGCTACAGCCTGACCGGAGGACACGGCCAGTTCTCCATCAACCCGGCTACAGGACAGATTATCACCAGCTCCCTGCTGGATCGAGAGGACAGAGCCAATTACCAGCTGCTGGTGGTGGCAACAGATGGAGGGCAGCCTGAGGGCTTGTCCAGCTCTGCCACCGTGTCTGTGACGGTGTCGGACATCAACGATAACCCTCCTCGCTTCCACCACCACCCCTACGTCACCCACATCCCCGCCTCCACTGCAGCAGGTCAGTGCACGTCTTTAACGGCACCTGTTCATACTGTAACTGTGCTCTCAGAACAGGGTCGCGTTATGTGTCCTTTGACTATTGGAAAATACAGGAATTTAGCTTTTTTTCAAACAGTGCAGCAACAGTCTTTTTTAGATATATATTATACTTAAATGAGGTTTTATAATTAAAGTAAATTAATGTTAAAGGTGGGGTAGGTAATTCACTTCAGAAACACTTTTAGTTATAATAATAATAATATATTTTACTTATAAGCGCACTTTTCATTTGCGTAAACAAAACTCAAAGTGCTACAAAATTAAAAATTAAAAAGGGTGAAACAAAACAACAAATACAATAAAAAAACAATTAAAACAACATAATAAAAGCTGTGACATTCATGCCCGCATGGCGTAATGTGGGGGATTTAAAAATCTAGTTAAAGGCTATTCTAAAAAGATGCATTTTTTAGGCCTTTTTTGAAAGCCTCCACTAAGACTCCTCCCTAAGAGAGTGTATACTTATTGTCCTATCACTTCCTCTCTACATATTGATGTCATGGATATAGTCGACTGAAGACTTAACAATTAAGATAAAGCATGTTTGTTAATGTATGGATATGGACATGAAACAGATTGGAATAGTGTTTTGTTGGTTTGGTGTTTAGTTGAAAAATGGTATGCATATTATCAGTGATTTAAAGTAACTAAGTACATTTACTCAAGTCAGAAACACGTGTTGTTATATTCCATGGAATGCTCCTAACATCCCGATAGCAATGAATATATTAAATGCTTTGACAATAAATGCATACAAAAATATCATCTGTGGAAGCTGTAGCGCTGTAAAAAGCACGACCAATCATCTGAGCCGGCCCGGCTAAAGTAACTGGATGGCCTACCTGCCTGTCAGCCTTCCATCTGGGCACACAAACCACTCATTGGTCATGTTTGTGTGTGTTGGAGGAGGGGCTCTGTGAGGAAGTCTGAAGGAAGGGGCAGATTTTTTTCCGGTTGTGTACTTTCAGATTCTAGCGCACTCGAGCTGGTTTCTCCATTCTTACCTACCCTACCTTTAAGCTATTTTTTTCCCTTTTTTTCACTTTCAATGATTTGTTCTCCCAGTATATACATTATTTAAATATGTCCATGTTTATGCATCAAATGCTTTCTTTAAATACATGTCCTTTGTGTCTTCAGGGTCTCTGGTCTTCGCTGTTACTGTCACTGACGAGGACTCTAGTTCCAACGCCCAGCTGCACTACTCCCTCATCGGACGAAACTCTGAGAAGTTCAAGATCGACCCCGTCCGAGGTGCCATCACTGCCATTGAAAAGCTGACTGGAAACACGGAAGTTACCCTCACAGTCCGAGTAAAAGATGGAGGAACTAACCCCAAAACGGACACGACCACCGTGACTGTCCGCTTTGTTACCGGAGGAAACTTCCCCGTCATCAAACTGAAGGAGCGTGCCTTCACGTTCCCTGAGAGCCAGGCGACCAATCACGTTGTCACAACAGTCACTGGGTCATCTATGAGGGGTGGTCCTTTGTCGTATTACATCTCAAGTGGAAACCTGGACAATGCCTTCCATATTGATCAGCAATCAGGCGAGGTGTCCATCAGACATCCGCTCGATTATGAACACATTCAGAAGTACGTGCTCTGGATTGAGGCCAGAGATCAAGGCTTCCCACCGTATTCCACGTATGAGAAAGTGGAAATAACAGTGCTGGACGTGAATGACAATCACCCAGTGTTTGATAAGGATCCCTTCCATGCTGAGATACTGGAGAGCCTTTCGCCTCAGAGGGTGTTAATCGTGTCTGCCGTTGATCTGGACAGCGGGCCCAATGGACAGCTTGAATACGCCATTATTGACGGCAACAAGGAGAACAGTTTCAACATAAATAGAGCAACCGGTGAAATACGATCCACGAGGCCTTTGGACCGGGAGAAAGCGGCTCAGTACGCTTTGAAAGTGAAAGCCACCGACCGCGGGTTGCCATCGAAAAACTCAGCGGTCAAAGTGATTATTAACGTCCTGGATGTAAATGATAATGCTCCACGTTTTTCCAAGATCTTCAGTGCTACGGTGGCGGAAAATGCCCCGGTGGGTTACACGGTCACCCGAGTCACCACCACAGATGAGGACGCTGGTTCAAATGCCATTAGCAAATATTCAATTACAGATAGCAGTCTTCCGTTCAATATAAATCCAAACACAGGAGACATAACAATAAGTCGACCGCTCAATAGAGAAGACACAGATCATTATATTGTCAAAGTGTCGGCCCATGACTCGGGCTGGACAGTTAGCACAGATGTAACCGTATTTATAACGGATATTAATGATAACGCCCCCCGGTTTAGTCGTCCCTCTTACTATCTGGACCACCCGGAGCTCACTGAAGTGGGCTCCCTGGTCACACGGGTGTCCGCAACGGATCCTGACGAAGGTTTTAACGGCAAAATCTTCTATTTCATTCGGTCTCAGTCGGAGTTCTTCAGAATTAACTCCAGCACCGGAGAGATATTTGTGAAGCAGCAGTTAAGATATCAGAACTCGACAGGTGCCAGTAGTATAAATATAAATCGCCACAGCTTCATTGTCACGGCTTCAGACCGGGCAGTGAAACCTCTGATGAGTGAGACGACGGTGATTGTAAACATTGTAGACAGCAATGATAATCCCCCCGAGTTTGATTTACCCAGCTATTTTACTCCCGTCACGAAAAGTGTCAAGGTCGGCACCAGACTGATTAGGGTTGTCGCTCACGATGAAAAAGACTTTGGCCTTAATTCAGTTGTTGAGTACTTAATAACAGGAGGAAACAGCTCTAGTAAATTCAAACTAGATAAAACAGGTGGATGGATTACTGTCGCCTCCTCCCTGACATCGGATATGAATAAAGTTTTCCTCATTGACATCACAGCGAGCGACAGAGGAAATCCTCCATTGTCGGCGCGCACTACAGTACGCATTGCCGTCACGGAGGAAAACCACCACACCCCTGAGTTCTCACAAAGCCAAATCTCAGCGTCTGTATCTGAAAGCCTTGTCGTGGGAACGGCAATAAGGACCCTGTCTGCCAGAGACAAAGACAAAGACACGAACGGCCTTATCGCATACAATATTACTTCAGGCAACGACGAGGGTCTGTTTTCACTTAATAGTAAAACTGGACTTTTATCCCTCGCTCTGCCTCTGGACTTCGAAGAGAAGCAACAACATGAGCTCAGGGTTTCAGCCACTGATGGTGGTTGGATCTCAAAAACAAGCTACGTCACGGTTACAGTGCATGTCACCGATGTGAACGATAACCCCCCCGTGTTTGATCCCGAGGAGTACTTCCCCATTGTTCAGGAGAATGTTCCCAGTGGCACCACCGTGGTCAAGCTGAATGCCACAGACCGTGATTCGGGAGCTAATGCAGTCATGGCGTATGTGATACAGTCATCAGACAGTGACCTCTTTGTTATCGACCCGAACACCGGGACCATCACCACCCAGGGCTTCTTGGATTACGAGGCTAAGCAGGTCTACCATTTAACAGTGAAAGCTTTCAATGTCCCAGACGAAGAGCGGTGCAGCTTCGCCAATGTCAACATTCAACTTAAGGGTGCCAATGAATACGTACCCCGCTTTGTTTCAAAACAGTACTACTTTGAAATCTCTGAAGCCGCTCCAAAAGGCACAGTGGTCGGGGAAGTGTTCGCCAGTGATCGAGACCAAGGAGATGATGGAGTGGTGTACTACCTCATTTTTGGGAGGAGCCGAAAGAAAGGCTTTGGCATTAACAAGAAAACAGGCCAGATTTATGTCACAGGTAGTCTAGACCGGGAGAAGGATGAAAAGATTTCACTGAAGGTGTTGGCAAAGAACGCGGGAAGCATCCGTGGGGCTGATATTGACGAGGTGTTGGTGAACATCACCATCCTTGATGCCAACGATCCTCCCGTCTTTACCCAAGAACTCTATGATGTGCAGATCAGCGAAGGTCTCTCACCTGGAGGTCTTGTGACCTTCGTGAGTGCTGAGGACTCAGACTCTGTCCCGAGTTGGAGCAGGTTTTCGTACTCCATTGCTCCTGAATTTGATAAAAACGTGTTCACGATAAACCCAAAGTCTGGCCAAGTGTCTGTGGCTGCAGAGCTCGACAGAGAAAAAACTCCCGTGTATAATCTAACAGTTCTTGCTGTGGATACTGGCACACCCCCCGCAACTGGAAGCACCACGGTGATTGTGAACCTGGAAGATATCAATGATAACGGGCCAACTTTGACCACTGCTTATGCCGAGGTGATGGAAAATCAGAGAGCAGGCGTTGAAGTTACGACGCTGTCAGCGACAGACGCAGATCTAGCGCCAAACCAAGGCCCTTTCCTGTACAGCCTGCTCAGTTCTGGTTCTTCCAAAAGCTACTTCAGCCTGAGTGCAGCTGGAGTGCTAACCACCAGTCGTGAGATCGACAGGGAGCAGATTAGCGACTTCTACCTCTCTGTCGTGATCAAGGACTCTGGTGTGCCTCAGATGTCCTCCACGGGAACAATTCACGTCAAAATAAACGATCAGAATGACAATCCGTCAGAGCCGAGGTCTGTAGAAATCTTTGTCCACTACTTCGGGAACATGTTTCCCGGTGGATCTTTGGGAGATGTCAAACCTCAAGACCCGGACATTCAGGATAGGTTCCACTGCTCCCTTATTCCCCCGTCCTCCGGTCTGTTTAACATCCCGACTGGAACGTGCAACCTCAACTCAAAATCTCGCTCAACAGATGGAACTTTTGAATTAACTGTCCGTAGCAGTGACGGCGTCCACGGGTCAGTCAGCAATACAGCTCGAGTCCTCTTCATGGGTTTCACGAATGCCACAGTGGACAATAGCATACTAATTCGACTCAACTCTCAAGGAGTCAAAAGCTTCCTGACCAACCACTACCTCAGCTTTCTACGTATTGCCAACTCTCAGCTTGCAGGCCTCGGCACCGGGGTGCTGCTTTATGGAGCATTTGAACTCAACAATCAGACTTTCCTCATGGCAGCTGTGAAACGAGGCCACGGACAATATGTCAACCCCAGTGGTGTGGCCACATTCTTCCAGAGTATCAAAGACATTTTATATAGACAGAGCGGGGTGCAAATAGATGCGGTGGACCATGATCCATGCACGCGTAACCCGTGCCAGAATGGAGGCAGCTGCAAGAGGCGTCTCAGTGTCGGGCCTGATATGAAGACAGAAGAAAGTGTCCCAGTGATCCTTGTTTCCAACCACCCGCTGCAGCCCTACGCTTGCAGCTGCAGGCCAGGATACGCCGGAGCTCTGTGTGAGACAGACATAAACGAGTGCCAGCCATCGCCCTGCCACAATGGCGGCACCTGCCACAATCTGGTGGGAGGTTTCTCCTGCACCTGTCCAGAGGGTTTCACCGGGATGGCCTGTGAGAGGGATGTCAACGAATGCCTTTCCAATCCCTGCAAGAACGGGGCGCTGTGCCAGAACTTCCCAGGCGGCTTCAACTGCCTCTGCAAATCCGGCTTTGCAGGTACTATACACGCAGGAGTCCCATTTTACATCTGCCTACACAGTCAATCATGTTAGGCTTGGAAAAAACACATGTGGACACACACACACACACGCACATCGACACTCACACAATAATTTACTCAAGCATATGCTTTGGGTCCAATGAAAATATTTGCTTCTGAATGTTTCCAAGCAGTGTTTTAGCCATAGCGGTCAATCATGTCTGCCAAAAACAGTTTGTTTTTTGGATTACTGGTTGGGGGGTATCAGCTGTGATGCGAATCAGCCTGCCATGTTTTCTTTAATAAAAAAGACGATGCGAAGCTGGCCCTAGTGAAGACTTGAGTTTAGTCTCCTTACACATTTCACCAGTATCACTTTTCATTGTGTGCCTTCGTGTGCTTGCAGCTATGAGCACACACAGATACTCCTGATCTAACTGTACACAGATGGATTTTATAATCAATATAAACATTTGACACATTTACCTCAGTTTGAGTTGTTTGATAAATGAGCAGCTTTATAACAGATCCAATCAGGCCTTTTGATTTGGAAACTTAATGAAAACACTGTATCATTACCCCTTGATAAGAGGGGAGTAGATTTTAAGTGGATTTACTTAGAAAAGCCATTTGAATCCTGCATGTTGTCCTGCCACTGACTGCATAGGAAAGACATTTCAAAGCAGGCTATTTACCTCAAGTCAAGTCATTACTGTCCCTTTTTATTATGACGATAAAATATCACCACAAATCTCTAACGTTTCATCAAGATAAATTACCCTTGGGAATAAATTTGACTTACAGTAGTTTGCATGCCCTCACAGTGAACTCTCAACTTCCTGTTTTCACCGCCTGGTTTTTGGCACTGGAATCAATCTCCATTAAGCAGCTTGTCTCGGGATTTACAGACTTAAATATATTTGCAGAATGTCTTTGTCAGTGTTTTTGTATTGTGCCATGTCTGGAGCATATATTGCCTTGCCCCTTTATGTGTATTATCCGTGTCACGTTTCTTATCATGATGTTGCACCAACTCATTTTCATGTTGACATATGTGACAGCAATGTATTATATACTATATATATATACTATACTATACTACTATACTATACTATACTATATACTCGATTTTTAGGGTAAATAAACACTAATTTGGGAAAAAAATATACGTGGGACAATTTGCCAACTTTTTAACATAGCTAATCGTTTTCTACACAATTTTTCCAATCTAGAAAAGCTGATTAGAAGTATATTTCAGGGGGGTGCATGATACCCCCTTCTACCCACCCAACTATATGTACATTGCAACTGTTTCTCTTTCTGCACTGCAAAAAAAAGCCTTATCCAAACGTAATTTGAAAATCTGATTATTCTTAGTGAGAATAATCTGCCAATTGAGTGAGATCATGTTTTTTTCTCCAAAGAAAGTTTCAAGATGTTTTGGATCAAGTGATGTCATCTTGGACAAGCAATGTCTATTCCTCAATAGCATCTCTGAAGTTTAGATAGAGTCACTAAACAGATGAAATCACAACTTCCTATTATGTATTTTATGGTTGTTCCGACAAACATTTGATAGTAGGCAAGGCAAGTTTATTTATATAGCACTTTTCAACGCAAGGCAATTCAAAGTGCTTTACAAAAAAAAAAAAAAAAAATGAAAGACATTAAGCATTAAAAAAGAAAAGCCAATAAAATAAACATTAAGGAAAAATACATGGATAAAAGTTACAGTGCAGTCTAAAATATGAATAGTTTAATTAAACATTACAAGAAAAAGTAAATGGATAAAAGTTACAGTGCCGTTTAAGATATGAATAGTTCAATTAAAAGCAGCGACAAAAAGACTGGTAAGACTCGCGACAACTCTAAATGAAGTGTTGGAGCCCAGATTTTCCCTTTTTTTTGCAGTGCATTTCTCATCTGTGATGTGCCTGCATGACTTGGCCTGTGGGGGAAAGTGAACTGAGTCCCCCTCCCCTGTGTTGTCTGCCACCCCATCCATTTTAATTTGTGTTGTTCTGTGAACCCAGGCAAAACGTGTGATTCCATCATCAATCACTGTGAGTGTAACCCGTGTTTTAATGGCGGGTCCTGTCAGAATCTGGTGGATGAATATTGCTGTCATTGTCCATTTGGTAAGTAATAGTAGGAAACTTTGTAGGGTATTAGCGAGCCTGGGTAAATTGAAAAGCAAGATGTTTAAGACATGCAATCTCCCGTGCTCCAAAAGTCATGCTATAATAATCCCATTACTTAAAAGGGGCTACTGTCGTTTCGTTTTGTGTCTCCATTTGTCATGATTATTATTTGTTCTGTCATCATAAGCCTCCGATATGGGCCACAAAAAAAATGATTTAAGGATGCAAGATTATGATCCAACATCAGTGATATCTGCTTTGGTACTACTAAATACAAACCTTAATATTATCGCTCGATAAAGATTCTGTTTTATGTGTAGATATTTTTATCTCATGGTAAATCATTCATTGGCTTCCTCTCTGATTCCTCTTTTGGTTTCTGTCCTCAGGGGTTTTCGGCAAACACTGCGAACTTAACAGCTACGGCTTTGAGGAGCTCTCCTACATGGAATTTCCGTCTCTGGATCCCAACAATAACTACATATATATCAAGTTTGCTACCCTGAAGAGCAACGCGCTGCTTATGTACAACCACGATAACCAGACCGGAGACAAGGCGGAGTTCCTGGCTCTGGAGATCTTCGAGGGACGGATGCGCTTCTCCTTCAACTTGGGAAGTGGAACTTATAAACTGATGACTATGATCAAAGTTTCGGATGGGCAGTTCCACACGGTCATCGCCAGGAGAGCTGGGATGGTAAGAACGTCTATTTTTATGGTAGATATTAGCTTACAGGTTTTTCATCGTGCGTTCTTGAAACATGTCCAACACCGCATGGTATGGACTGACAACGCGTGCTGCACCATATAGCATTTATGTCCTGTGTTTTATTGCTCAAACCTGCATCCGCATTTGGCCTTAAATTCTCTTTTATACCATCAGATGATAATTAAACTTCCCCCAAACCGTGGGTAGCTCAGCTTATGGTTTTCAAGGTTTGTACTTATATTTTATTGCTCGTTGTGATTTACAATTCGAGGATCCGAAATGGCTCTGAAGGTTGAAACTCTGTCTCCTGTGCTCTGAATGAGAGGCTCCGTCCTGCCAGCAAAGCAGTGGCAAGCAAAGAGGGGGAACCAATCCAAGCAGGCCCTGTCAAAGCTTCTATAATGTAACTCTCCTGCTGGACTTCAAATCTGTCAATTTCCCACCATGCACCGAGGCTTTCATAGGAAGCTGGTAAAATCGTTAAACGGTCAGCTTTGAGAAGGTGCAGAGTGACGGGATGGAAAGGAATACAGCAAACGTGGAGACTGTCTGCGTCTATTGGTGGGCATGTAAGGGCTCTTGAAGAGGGAGACAGAAATGTAGGTGTGTCGCGATTCAAGTGGCGAGTCCCTCAGGCGTTGTAAGTCAACCTGATCACTCTGTTTGCAGAAGGTGCTGTGGGTCATTTCGGTGGTCAGGCTTGAGGTCTGCTCTCAGTTCCTGACTCCTGAATTCTGAGCCAATGTGAAAAGCAGACAGAAACCACAGCATGCACTGCTTCACTGCGAAGGCTCCAAGAATCAGAGGGAGCAGAGAAGTTAACAGATACTGTTACAATTGGAATTATAATCAGCGTCCAAATCCGTTTAATTGTCAAATGCAATACATGACACACCATTTTCCTCGGCACAATGAGTTTCACAGCAGTAGGAATAATAAAGCAGTTTGCCAAAGTATCAACTAATGGATGGGTTCAATGTGTAGACTGATATGAATGCCAATGACCTTGTGACATCATTGCTGGTTTTAATGCAAACAATCAGTTTTCCATTTGAACCTGGATGGATTCAGGAGTACAGCAGCACCAGTGATGACATTAGAGAAGTTGATATGATGATTTTGTAAGCAAACCGTTGTCTATATTTCGCAGGTGGGGATATCATTTGTATCTTGAGATACTACATTAAGTATTATCTCAAGATACAAATGACTGAAATGGAAAATAAACTCTTTAAATAGCACTTTACGTTAGTCGGTGGTGGAGACCAAAACTGAGCTAAAACGATGGTGAATATTGGAATTTCATTGGTTCAACACGACTCAAAATAAATTCCAATTTCATCCCCATCTGCTAAATATATATATATATCACCATATTTTTAACCACTCAAAATAATGACAAAAATGCAAACCATGCCATCATGGATATGCTAGGAGAAGCCAAAGATTTTACTAAGTTGTGATGAGTTTTTTATATATATATATATATATATATATATTTTAGTTATGGCCACACATGGGAAGTGTTTTCTAGGATTGCCTATTCTCATTTTATTTTATATTCACAAGTTTACATTTTCAAAAACAAGACATGTGAAATGGGACACCCCAACAAGGTATAGGAAGCTTGAGATATATATATATATATACACATCATACATAATAAGGTATTATCTCAAGATACAAATACGTGCAGAATAAAGCAACAATGTAGTGAGGCGGTGGCAGAAGCCTCAAGATGTCTACTCTGCAAAACTGGAGAGGAGAGAAAGAGAGGAGTAAATTAAATTTGTGCGAAATTAGATTAACATCAATTGGTGGTCGAGTAACAACAAACATGTGACCGTAAGGGACTGGAAAGATCACAGATGAGAACTTCCAAGCTGCTTGTGGATTTTAAATTCGTGTTAAGGAGGAACAAACAACAACGTCTTCTACGAATGAAGTTCGTGAAATGTAGTTTGACAGATTAGGACTCGGCGTAGCTGATTAGCATTTGCAGCTAATCATCAACCGTTTTTATTCTTCTTCCCAGAAACAAGCTGAAAACGAATGCCTCAAAGTCGTTACTCACTGCCGGCACCACAACAGAGAGCGATGCTATGGTCTGTCCGTGATATTAGTCACGGTGAAACAATGATCTCCAGTGGCGCTTTCTTCATATTTCCTCAGATGTTAGCCAAGCACAAAAGCACGCTCATCATCGAGAGGAATCCTTGAGATGCATGTTTTCTCCACTGCAGCGAGACACTTGACAGCAAAGTGTGTGTAAGTCGTGGATGGAGTCCCTTTGATCACGGAAGAGACATTAATAAGATGTCCATGTGGATGTGACCTTCTTAATGTCTGGTTGTTCCTCGCCTTGCTTTTGTCGCTGTACAGTATGTGCTTCTTTTTCTGTATACGTGTCCATGTGTCTGATTCAAGTGTGACTCAAGTGTGAGGGCGAGTGTGTGTCTGCATGTGTGTGTGCTTGGTGGGGTCGTGCTCCCCTGGATGATTTGTATAGGAGATCCGGGCTGGTGTGGTCCGTGTTTACTTAAGATCCAGGAGAGGTTGAGCATGATTGCCCCGGTTTTTCAACACTTTCACACACTTTTCCGGACATTTTCCTCACCAGCCCATTTATTTTCCTCCTCGTAGGGTCGTTCCCTCTCAGAGCACAGAGGAGGCAAGAGAATCAGCCACATCTGGACAAAAGCTTTGTGCCATTAACGGGAAATGGGAAATGTTTTGCTGTAGTGTATGGCATTTTCTTATGCCATTCTCCCATCAACCCCTGTGATGAATTGATGAACAATAATTGGCCTACATGCCATTTGGAAGGCAAAGCTAAAGCTAACAACAGGGCTTAGTTACACACATTCTCAGGGAGGAATAATTGTCGCGGTTAAAGTAGCCCCTAGTGGGCTGAAGCAGAACCCTGGAGGGAGAGTTATGCTGCCGTGCATACGAAGATGTTCAGTCTGGAAAAAGGTTTTCAGTCATAAAAGATGTGCACACAAAAAACAAAACATTTTTCAAAGGATTTTTAAATCTAGTCTTGCTGTCACAACCTCAGCAAAATAAGCATTGACATGCACATGTGTGCAAATCCTGTGCCCGTCATTCATTGTGACATTTACAGAATGTGGCTAAACGCATGCTTTGTTGTCTTTTCCAGACCATTTTCAATGTTTATGGAACATTTCAATATTTTTTTAGCGATCCGCATTTGCTTTTCTGACAGAGTAACACTAGAAGATTGATATCACTCATGTTTTATGCTAAGTACGAAGCTGCAGCTAGCTTAGCTTGGCCCAAAGACTGGATGCAAGGGGGAACAGCTAGCATGGTTTCATACAAAGATAACAAACTCCAGCTACCATCACTGTTACCTGTTTGTTTTCCTTTGCTTTAATACCACTCTCATGTCTGTATGCTGAATACAGAGCTAGCAGTCACAGCTAACCTAGCTTAGCCCAAAGACTGGAAACAGGGGGAAACAGCTAGCATAGCTCCAACCAACGGTAACAAAACCCACCTACCAACACCGTTAAATGTGGGTGTTTTTCTTTGCTTTGATTGATGAGCATGTACTACATCATTCCTCAAAAGTATTGACTTTCCAGTTATACTATTTTCTAGGGAACATCTGGAATAGTACCATGACAATGTTTGAACTAAACCAGCACAAGTGACACACACACATACACACACATGAACCTGATTATAAAGATGGAGAAACAGAGAGAGTGTCAACCACAGTCTACCAGAAATAGTTGTTTTAAAAGGGAATCTGAAATGAGGAGTAATTGACTGAAGCATTGCGACTTCACAGGTGTTTTTCTGACATGTGGCATGCGTGTGTGTTTCTATCGTCATATAGGCTGCATCGCTGACTGTGAACCAGTGTGGTGATGACCAGGAACCAGGCTACTGTGCTGTGAGCAATGTGGCAGTGCACACGGACTGGTAAGAATTGAAACACACACACACACACACACACACACACACCACATGCATGACACAGATGTTCTGTTTCTAGGATCCTAATGTATACACTGAAAGAGCGTTGACAGTTTAAGGTCTTAGGCTTGGAAAACTCAATGCACAATGAAATTGTCCGTGTCTGGCAAAATAATGGAAAGTATGACAGAAACACTTGTTTTTCTGTTTAAGATGTGGTTTTAGTTTACCCCATGTTGGAGCATAAGACAATGTTAATGAAAGAGAAGTAAGGCAAGTAGAGCAGAAGATTAGAGGAGGAACAGTTGTTTCTATTTTGCATTTCGAGGATGAAATTGAAGTGTCAAGTACAAAGTTGAAATGTTGAGAAAAGAAGCTAAACATTTGAGCTAAATCACACAACGAGCATTATTGTTTAAAAGTTCGACGAGCTTTTATATGAACATGTTGGGGGCTTGCAAAGGTCAAACTATATAGTTCAATAAATGACTGGACGATCAATGCTTCTCCACTCTGAAGCGCTGTACATGTGTTGTGCGTGTGTAGGGGTGTGTGTGTGTGAGAGAAAGAGAGATTTGACGGATGAAGAAAGGGCACACTCTGAGGTCTGCAGACGGTGAAACTCGCTGACCCACAGTGTCTTTCTGTGGAAATGTGTGTGTCTGTTAGTGTGTGTGTGTGCATACTTGAATGCATTGGATTCTTGTGCATGTCTGCGTGCAATTAAGTCTCTGTGCCTCGGTTCATGTGTGTGTGTGTCTGTGTGTGTGTGTGTGTGTGTGTGTGTGTGTGTGTGTGTGTGTGTGTGTGTGTGTGTGTGTGTGTGTGTGTGTGTGTGTGTGTGTGTGTGTGTGTGTGTGTGTGTGTGTGTGTGTGTGTGTGTGTGTGTGTGTGTGTGTGTGTGTGTGTGTGTGTGTGTGTGTGTGTGTGCAGGATCCTGGACGTGCAGCCCAACCGGCTCTCTGTTGGAGGCGTCAGGTCAATAGAGCCCGTCCTTCATCGCCGCGGTCAAGTCGCCTCCCACGACTTTGTGGGCTGCATCATGGAGTTCAACGTCAACGGCCGCCCGCTGGAGCCCAGTCAGGCGCTGGCATCGCAGGGCATCCTTGACAGGTCGGCATAACCCCCCCCTTTACTCCCGTTCACCCCCCCCCATCATCTCCCTCTTCTTCCCATCTGTCCGTCTTCTCTAACCTTGTCGACTCTCGCTGTGGGACATCTGTTCACACCCCCAAACCCTCTCAAGAGTTTTTAAAACGTTTTTTTTCATAATACACATTTTTGACGGGGGAAACCAATTGCAGAATTCCGGAGATTTTTTTTTTCTTCTTTTCTGTCCCGCTGGTGAATACTGAGGCGAGAACGGATCTTTTAATATGCAAATGATCTCTTGGTTCTTTATGTGTTGCCGCACGGGGAGAGAAATCAAGGCTCATCTGCCCCGTTTCTCTTTCGGAGTCTCTTCTTTCAGCGGACCCCCCGGCTGCAGACTGAGCAGCTGACTTGTCAAACTGACGCTGTGTGTGTCGTTGTGTTTGTCGTTGTGTGTGCAGATGTCCGAGACTGGAAGGAGCCTGCACCGCCAGCCCCTGCAGACACGGGGGCACCTGCTTGGATCGCTGGTCCTGGCAGCAGTGCCAGTGCGTGGATGGCTTCAGCGGCAAATTCTGTGAGAAATGTAAGTACTGTACAGCCCTTTGAAGTTCTACTGCTGAGTCTGCACTTACTAAGGAATATTCTATCATGACTATTTATGCTCCTTCCCTCATGAGTCACCAAACTGCACCATTTAGCATAATGTAGACCACATCACTGCAGCTTTATTTCAAAGTATTTGTGTATTTCCTTTTGTAACCACGACAAATTGTTTTCTACTTTTTTATTTATTGAATTAGTTCACTGGACTATACATGTTCTTTGTTCAAAATACAAACGTTTTACATACAGTGTAAAAAACAAGACAAAGAAATATGCGTTATTGTATGCCTTTAATCCAAAAGCAAAAAAAAGAAATATATATACCGTACTTTTCGGACTATAAAGCGCACCTGCATATAAGCCGCAGCAGCTAAACTGTCCGTCTGTCTTGCTCTCGTTCTGTCTCTCGGTTCCACTTTTACTTTGGCGCGCTACCTGTCTCACTCTTTTCCGGCCTCCAGCTTTTCCTGCTGGAGCCCGCCGCTTAAAGGTGGCGGGCGCGGAGCGGTCATAGAGCCCATAGAGTTAAAGGTGGTTAATTTCACCTGTAAAATCCATAGATCTAGGAGGTTCCCTAGTGGCCGTTAGCTGTACAAAAAAAATGGGGAAGAAAGTCGCGGCTTATAGTCCGAAAAGTACGGTATTTAATAAATGTATAAATACTCCACATCAGAGAATTTACACTAATCTAATTACGCTACTGTAGGTGTTACATGAGGTTAAGCAACGTTGCATATCATCAATACCACACTTATTTTGAAACCTTATTATTACGGGTAAGTCGGGTTACCTCTGCACTTCATTTGTCTCTGTTCACCATTGGGTTTGAGCTTGTGGTAAATCGTTTGATTTGCCTCACGAAAGACGATCACAAAACCTTTCCTTGAACGAAACTGAAGCGTACTCTCTCAGTCTTGTGTTTCATCTCCAGAGAAGAAAAATATAAACATGCCAGGAAGAAGAGTGCAGGGAATGACAAGTAGGAACATCCTCTCCACAGAAGGAAGCAATGGGAGAAATGTAAAAAATGCTAAGCCAGTGCCGTGCCTCAGATCCTACCAGCCGTCTTCATGTTGTGGTTACAGGACATGTTGTAAATCTTACCCATCAGTCAGTGTCTTAGCTAAGCTTAGCCCTGCATTACAGCAAAACGAGTGCTGCTCGAAGCCATGGCAACTTGCTGGAGGGCTGGTTGGTTTAGTCCTAGCTCATTCAAACTACAACCAAAATGGATCTTCACCAGAAAGGTCCATTTTGTGAACTGCATATACTTACACAGTAGCGCTGTTTAAATGTGTTTTGTCCAAATATGAAGCTTATACTCGGCAGGACAAATGTGTGTGTCAATGTCCGCCAAAGTATTCCCACAGATGTAAAAACCCCCTGATTCACCAAACAGATTTTGCCACAGAACTTTGACATTTTCAAAGCTGGTGTGGCGTCATCTTGACTCCAGCCGCAAACTCAGTGACCGTACGATTTCGCTTTATACTGCTCTGCGCCGTTTATTCAAGAAGTTATAAGGGAGGGAGAAGGAGACTGGCATTAATTAACATCAAACAGTTAAATTCAATTGACCGTTTTACATTATTCCAAAAACAAAATACGTATATTTTCATTTTAATTGAGTATTTAAATCAACTTTGAAGCGGGAGTTGTTCTGCTCTTTTGATTGAGACGCTTCCCAGGTCTTCACATTTCAAAAATACATTTGTTTTATTTCTTCATTTATATTTGTAATGGCTGCCAATGTCATACTCGTTAGGGTTAATCATATGAAAGACACATTCTAAGGATAGTTTTCTGGATACACTATTTATAACAGTACTGTATAATATCTTAAATAACAACTTGTTATATGTTCTGGTATGAATATGAAGTTTAGGAAAAGGTGTTCTACCTGATGAGTAGTTCACTTCCTGTTTGCCATCAGGAGTTGTATATTGTGGTCATAGACACGCACCGCTCATAGTATATTTATCTAGAGCCTTTATTTCTATACAACCCTTTTCGTAGAGATATTGAATGTGACTTCCGAGATGTATACAACTAGCCCAAAGCACAACATAAATTCACACACTTTACTTTTCATCAAGCAATGACCAGAAATGTGTTGGATTATATTTCCACTTAAGCTATTAATATGAAGCTCTGACGCGAGTGTAGTTTCATTGTCTTTTCCACTTAGGGAAGACATTTGTAACCACTTGTGAGAATGTAAGGACCAGTTAGTGGTTATGGCACTCGGACTAGGAAAATAAATTGCGCCTTAAGAGGACAAATGTAAGTTTTACAATCGGCTTTGAAAAAGGATTACGTTTTCTCTCCATCTTTCTCTCCCGCAGACATGACGGCGGACACCGCCCTGTCCCTGGATGGCACCGGGCGCCTGGACTACTCCCTGAAGCAGGGCCCTAAACGGGATGTCCTCCTGAAGCAGGCCCTGCAGGGCGCGACCTCGGACCCCGCCGGGCCCAGCAGCCTGGAGGTCAAGTTCAGGACGCGGAGCAAGAGCGGCACCCTGCTGCACGTTCAGGGGAGCAGCAACTACACCACTGTGAAGGTGAGGGGGAGGGGGAGGGGGACATGTTCCAATGATTTAAACATTGCTGCCTGTTTGAATAGCAGTGGTGCTAGAAGTAATCAGATCCATTAATGCTGGACATTTTGTTTAGAACAGCGGTGTCAAACTCAATTTCATCGCGGGCCACATCAGCATTATGGTTGCACTCAAAGGGCCGGTTGTAACTTTCAGACTATATAAAAAAACATATATAAATATTTAATATATGTAAACGTATGTATTATATTACATTATTGCCTCTGCATTGGATTATTATCGGATAGGGTAATAACTTCATAATTAACTACATCTGAAAGCAGAAGTCTAGGGCAAATAATTGGAAGTCTCTTCAGTGAGAATGTCACAAAAGATTTTTTTTTTTTAAAAAGCCAAATTGAAATTTTGAACAAAAGTCAAATTTTGAGAAAAAAATCAAATTCTGAACAAAATTCATATTGGAGATGCATTGTGGGACATGTAGTTTATGGGCAACGTGCTTCTGTAAATTGGCATGTAACCGTATAATAAACGTATCATATTCTTTCAGAGCTCTTGTGGGGCCACATTAAATGAAGTCGCGGGCCGGATTTGGCCCCCGGGCCTTGAGTTTGACACCCCTGGTTTAGAAGAATAACTCACTATAATGTATCAAAACAGTGATGTAAATGCATAGTGAAAAGATGATAAGGTAACACAACTATGAGAGTTATACACTATGATCCTTGCAAAAACTAAATGTCAGCAAGTACAGTATGTAAAAGAAGCGATACTACGGTGTAAAAGTATCAAATTATACTTTTAGTACCAAAAGTTAAATTACTGGTCGTGATGAATGGCACAATAAGCACCATATAGTGTTCATAACTTAAATGTTGCACTTGGTAAAGCTATTTTATACACACACTGGCTAGTTTTACCTAACTTTTAGTAATGTATAGTGATGTATATTATATATATTCTGTATTATAATCTAATAATCTAAAATAAATATGTAAAATAAATGTGAAAAGTACAGCAATTGCCTACAAAATGTAGTGGAGTAAAAGTATAAATTATCTAAATTTGAAAATAATTAAGTAAAGTACAAGTACCTCCTTTTTTACTTAAGTGCAGTACTTGAGATGAACAGTACACAGAGCTTTAATGAGTCACATGGTTACTTCATCATTACTTTCCAATATTTCCATACCCTTCCTTTTTAACAGAAGCACATGCGAATACCTCTAAGTTATGAAAGGCATCACCCCAGGTAGTAGTTTCACAATACAAGCCTTTGAGGGAAGTAAACGTCGCTGAACTGTTGCAAGTGTTCATGGGAGGAAGTCTGGAGTTTGCATTATCAGCGCACAACAGCAAGTTAATATAGCCGACCGGAGCAGATGAACGAATGGGGAGTCTTCCTCCTGAAACATTAAAATACACTTAAACGATAAATAAAGGTTATTTCGGTTGAAGTCAATCCTGCCAACGACTGACAGTGTTCCTGCTGTTTGACCTCAATAGTTTTATTGTAGTATTTTTTATGTTGTGTGAAGCAAAAGACCATTTTCCAACAGAAGCTCCTAAAAACACTTCACATGCACATCCAACCGCCAACCGCAAGTCTCCCTTCAGCCACTTTCAACTATTTAATTTGGAGAATCAGCAGAAATTATGTGTGACCTGTTAAAGGCAAGGCAAGTTTATTTATATAGCACTTTCAAGGCAATTCAAAGTGCTTTACAAAAAATGAAAGACATTAAGCATTAAAAAAGAAAAGCTAATAAAATAAACATTCAAAGGAAAAATACATGGATAAAAGTTACAGTGCAGTTTAAGATGTGAATAGTTCAATTAAAAGCAGCGACAAAAAGAAAAGTCTTCAGCCTGGATTTAAAAGTAGTCAGAGTTGCAGCGGACCTGCAGGTTTCTGGGAGTTTGTTCCAGATATTTGGAGCATAATAACTGAACGCTGCTTCTCCATGTTTAGTTCTGACTCTGGGGACAGAAAGCTGACCAGTCCCTAAAGACCTGAGTAAAGTAATAGTTTGGACTTTTTAAAATGAGTTTGTATTAAACCAGAGTCACTGTGATGCCTACTGTACAGTATCGCCGCCATTTTGGAGAAAAGGTGTGAAAATAAAGGCTTATGGTCGGGGACAGCAGCAAAACCTTTAGACACCGGAAAAAGTGAATTTGTGTTAAAGTTCTCGCTTTATTTCGGATGTTTTCACGGCTTTACCTTACCGTGAGACAGCCTTTTCAATCGGGAAACTTACGCTGTTATCTCAGCCCTCTTCAAAATCACCAGACTCCATTGACTGGTTTACTTTTGCATCCATCAGTTGGTTTGTTTGTGTGACTTTGGTGAATCCAAAACGTTCACTTTAAAACACCAAAGTAACATTCCTCCGCAAACAGCCACACACGTCCCGATGTACAGATAGTGGCATTTCCCTAAATCAAAAACACCACGATTAAGATATCATCAGCTAATCGGCCGGCTAATTTAGCAGAGCATCAACTGTTGGTGTAAGCGTCCGCCAGCAGCCGTACTAGCAGAAATGCTCATTAGCGAATGTGTGAGTTATAATTAGTTCATGACCACGGCTAGCCTCTGGTGCCAGGACACAGATCATCTCTGGCTCGTCCATTTGTTTGAGAGGACACAGCAGAGGCTCTGCAATATGGCTGCCAGATGATTTGTTGTAACACCAAAGGCATTTAAAAGGGTGTTGTGTGCAAACATACAGTAAGCTGATACTGATAGAACGAATCCTTGCTTGAAGAAGACTCAACTTATTGTCATTACGTAGTACAGGCCGTAGCGTGGCGTGGGGAAAACATGAGGGGAAGCCAATAATACGTCCTTTCTTTTGGGTCGGGGGGGTGGTGGTCAATGTAATAACGTAACCATCAGATGCAGGACTTACACACGCCTGTTGTCTAACCGAGAGGTCCGCACGCACTCTCCAGCCCAAACTCTAATAAGCATTCATTCACAAACTAAATCAGGAGACCTTTAACGTCTTACGTCCGATTCGCTCCTTTTTCCTCGCTGTACACAGCTCATCAGATTGGGCACCGGCCTGTCATCAGATTGTATTTGTTGTTGCTGCTGTAGCGGAAGTTTAGTACAATTATTTTTGATGAAATACTCCAAATCTCCACCCTCCATAATTGCACTTGCTTCAGTTGCTTGCTACTTTGTGATAGTGGCGCTATCTATCTTCTATCGATTAGAGTTATGATTCAAAAATTATAAAAGTAGGGTAGACATGTGGATATTATCCGGCTGAACAAAACGTGCATTTATCTAACAGGTTGGTTTTCCACTGACCTTATTTCGAGCTATTTTCCAAAATTCTATGGAGAAATCCCACTGCTTTCTGTCGAGGGAACCCGAGCGCAGCTTACTTCCGGGTTTTAGGACGCGTCACTGCAACACTAAGTTGATGCAATTTGATTGGATCGTGAGGCAGCCGCCTCTGGCTTCCCTTGGCATGGCCCTGACTAATCACAGGTTGGCAGGGGCATGATGTGAGCCTCATCTGATTGGTCAATCCCTCGATTTTTTTTCACCAAGGGAAGCCAATTTCGGCTGGCCTCCTCTCGCAACAGAGAGTGCAATCTACTGTTTCACCATAACATCTAGAGGGGCGCTGTTTCACTCTTTGTAAAATACTCAATGAGTTTGGGGGAGAGACGCGCCGGCAGCAACACACAACAAAGAATTTCCGAAACTAAACAAAGTGTTTTTATTTATTTATTAAAATTATAACTACACGCCGAAAAAACAGGGGACGCCTGGCTTCCATTGGCCTCCAGGAGAAAACGCCACTGAGTACAGGTACTATATAACAAAACGGTTTCTCTGCATTTGACCCATCCTAGTGTTAGGAGCACGGGGCCGACATTATGTACGGCGCCCAGGGAGCAGTGTAGGGAACGGTGCCTTGCTCACGGACACTTCGGTAGCACTTGGTCTTTCCGGGACTTGAACTGGTGACCTTCCAGTTACCAAGCAAAGTCTCTATGGACTTCGCCTCCACCGCCCATGTGTCTGTGCATGATTCCAACTCTCCTTACTTTTAAAGGGGCCCTATAATGCTTTTTGGGGTTTCCTCTTTCCTGGAGTGTGTTATAGGTTTTTCTGCATTTGTTTACTTCTGGAACAAAGTGACATCAGTATGTAACACTGTCTAGCGCTCCAACACATTGTACGTGATAGGCTAAGGGGCGGGACATCTCTAAGCTTTTGACCAATCACAACAGAGCCGGCCAGCTAACCAATCAGAGCAGACTGGGCTCTGGTTTCAGACAGAGGGTGAACAGAGGTGCTGCAGCACAGGCAGTATGAGAAAAATAAAGAGCTTTTTCAACATTAAAGCGTGGAGACACGTCCCAGGAGAGACATGTCCCAGGAGAGACACTACATGCTGATATGAACTCCCCTTTTAGTCACAGCCGTTATCACCCACACTCTCTAACTATAGCCAAACTCTGTGGGGCTCTTTCTTCTTCTCTCATCCTGTTCACCCCCCTTCCCTCTCACCCATGTTGGGCAGCTGCCCAAAGAGGCCTAAGCGCTCATTCTTCTTCGACCCTCTCCGCCCTCATCACCAGCGACCCCTTCCCACTTTAGCATCAGCCTTTCTCTCTTATGAATTTGTTTTCCGGAGCCTGAATCTCCACCACAGCTTCCTAAACAATCTGAGGAAGTATTATAAGTACCATGACGCCTAAAAAAAAAGTGGGGACGCGGGGGGAAACGTACTCTCAATGTACGCTTGTCGAGAGTCTGGATTATATATACCGATATATTAAAAAACAACCGTGTTTAAATATGTTTAATAGATACACTGGATGATTGGTTTTCCAGGTTTTCTTTGACTTTGGGGACTTTCCGCTTTTCCATTTTAAATCAATTCTTCCGGAAGCTACTTATCATTGCTGATTTTTTGGGTCTTTGAAAAGGGAGTAGAGTGGGATTACTTTTCCATCGAATGAGGAGTACACATATGAGATTACCATACGCACGGTAAGCCGCACATTTGTTGACCGTGCCAAAGTGAGCTTGATTCATTTCTTTTAAAGGCGCTCTCTTGTCCACTCTTCAGGAAAGAGGCTTCACCCGTGGGCGTCTTGAATGCGCGTGTTTCCTCCGAATGTGTTGTCAGTGAGCTTCTGGTCATCATCTGGCTGAATAACGTTAGCTGCACACGAGTTGTGAGAACATGATTTAGTGCGGCGCGTCCCGCCGGGAGGAAGATTTATGAGCGTCAAGCTGCATTTTTGTTTTCGATCCCTGACCTCGGCATCAGATTGTGAACGCAGAGTGGTTGCAGTTCTGCAGGGAGAAGACTTCCTCTCGTCGCTCGTGATTCATGCCGACATAAGTCATTGCATTAAAACACTGCATTTTTAACCCTGTGTCTCTCAGAGAACATTATCTATCGAACGCTTGAAATTAATTATAAGAAACTGCAGATTCATCAACCGTCTTATCCAGGCTGTCTTCTCTAAGCCATGATGTGCAGTTTAAAGTGGATTTTAAAGGTCCCCTATCATTCTGTTCTCCATCAGTATATTATAGGTCTCTCAGATACCGAACATGTCTCTGATTGGCTGAAACACCAAACAGATCATTGCAGCATTACCCATAATCCTCTCTGTTCAGCCCTGTTTCCAAAGTGCTGATTCTCTGTCTGTTACTTTAGATAATAATAATAATAATAGCTTTGATTTATATAGCGCCTTTCAAGGGACCCAAGGTCGCTTCACAAGTAGTAGACCAAAAAAACAAACATAACAAAACAAAGGTCAGACAGACAAAACAACAGATCGATTAGGGGCCGAAAGCCTTGGCAAACAGATGGGACTTGAGGGCCCTTTGAAGGCGTCAAGTGTGGGGATGTTGCGAAGTACCGCAGGGAGAGTGTTCCAGAGGGTGGGGGCTGCCACACTGAAGGCTCTGTCCCCGAAGGTTCTCAGTTTGGTGCGGGGGGTGGTGAGCAGGCCAGAGTCTGAGGACCGCAGGTTCCGGGGTGGGGCATGTGGGTGGAGGATGTCCGATAGGTACTGGGGGGCAAGGGCATGGAGGGACTTGTAGGTCAGGAGGAGGACTTTGTAGGTGATGCGGGACTTGACCGGCAACCAGTGGAGGTGGATGAGGGTGGGAGTGAGGTGTTGCCACGGCTTTGTGTGCGTGAGGACCCTAGCAGCATAGTTTAGGATGAAAATAAGGAGCCCCTCCCCACGCCCCTCTGAGAGAGATTTGTTTTATTTTTGTTTATTGTTCATAACAGAATGGTGCTCTAGGAGGAGATTCAGGTGATAAGGTCTTTATTACGACAAAAAGCCCAAAAAATCGTTATGACATCACAAAGTGGCCAACATCTGATCAGCTCATTATCAGACAGGTTTTTATAGAACTGGATCAGGACAAAAAGCGAGCAAATCTTTTTTCCCTGAAACGTTCAGAATCTCTTTCCACAGAGGGGTTACATGTTTGTGAACAAGTGCATTTTGCATAATAGGAGACCTTTAACATGGATCTGTGTTTTCTTCTCCCAGCTGAGGAACGGGAACATCCACTACATCTCGGATGCGGGCGTCGGGGGAAAGGTGGAGCGGACGGTGGGCGACGCCGTGCTGTCGGACGGTCAGTGGCACACGCTCCAGCTGCTGAAGAACGGCTCGGCCACGCTGCTGCTGGTGGACGGAGCGCACCCCCGGGTCATCCAGCACCCCACGCAGGACTTCGGGGGCCTCGGCGTCCTGACCTTTTCCCTGGGAGGAATCCCACCCGGACCTGCGCAGCAGAAGACTGCAGCAGGTGAGGCAGCACTGAGGATTCATTATGTGTCTGGGTTAGGGAGTAGAAGGGTCGAAGGTCATGGGTTCAAGTCATTTCTTTCTATTATTGAGTGTTGAGACACTTTTTCCTGATTGCCAGTTTGATCCCAGAGAGGCAGTGGCTGCTAAAAAAAAATGTATGTGTTATTTTGCCCTAAAGATGTAATTGGACACACAGTAGGGCTATTTCCTTTTTTACAAACTATGAATTCTAACCTCTAAGGCTCATATTATAATGCATCAAAACAGTTAGTATAATGCATGATAAAAAGATTATAATGTATTACGACTATGAGAATTATCATACATTATGATCCTTGTGAAAAAAAATATTATGATGTTCCCTAAAAATAAAGTTTAGATATCCTTTAGATGGCCCTCTTCAAAACTATCCATGTAGTCAGACACTTGCACCGGCACATCTTATTTACATGTATGTGTGTGAAAGTACATGTGTATTTACGTGATATGTCAAAACAAATACCGAAGCTTACATAAAACTGGCGTTTGACCAAGTCACCCACCCCTTACCTTCTGTATAACTAATGCAGCAGCACATGGTATGGAAACCTCTTCAACATATCTTAAAGTGTGTACACATGCACTTACTGTACTAGTGTGTGACGGAGAAGCGTTTATAAATCCAGGACACACCGTATTTTTCCCCCAAATAAATTTATAGTGTGCTTCTCAAACTGCAGACCATATTTTGTCGGCGGTCCAACAAAAAACCTGGCCTGAAATCCGTTTCTCTCCACGCTCCACTGAGATTTACCTGCTATGCATTTACATTAGTTACATAAATGTTTCTTTATCAGAATATCATGGACAAAATGACCAAAATTGATTTAATTTGACTTTGTCTTGGAACACCCGCCCTTTTTTTGTCCCATTTCCACGGAGTTCTTATTTTAGTTTAGACCTAAATCACAGATCAGATGTCCTCGAGCCTGAGCTGGAAACAGTTTGGAAAAGGTGAAAGAGAGGCTTTCCAGAGGGAGGTAATGAAACACAGTCCACTTTAGAGATGTCACGGGAGGGAGAACTCAACTAATATTATGCTCAAATGTAATAAAAAAAGGTAATTTGTTTACCATAGAGACCTGGGCATACATTAAATACTGTGGTTCTGCAGATCTGTGGCGTTACGTCAGTGTGTCTTGTATACATTTTTCAAGAGATAATGAAAAGGCATTGAAAATTCAATAAAAAAATATATTTACATCAGTGAGGCAGTGCAGTTGGGCATCACACAGAGAAAAAGATTGAATTAGACACACAGACGTTCATCCGACCCAGATGTGTCTCGAAGCAACACAAAGCTCCGACGATGGATTCTCTGCACGAAAATATTTTGTATTATTTTCAAATTGGCCAGCTATCGATTGTTTGAATATGTATTTTTTTGTCCCAAGCTTGAACCAATTACCCGACTAAACAGAATTGCTTTAGCTCTGATTATAGCTCCCAGTTCCTATTTACGAGGAAGCCATTCAGCTCTGGCAGACATTTTGAAAATTAGCCTGGTGGCAATCGGAAATGACTTCCTCCAGGCCAATGTTATGTCCTTTTCAGCTGCTGATGTCTGCTTCGTGTTATCTGAACTTGTTCCCTCTTTCATTCGCAGGTTTCGACGGTTGCATGGCCTATGTGAAGTACAATGGGGAGAACCTGCCGTATACCGGAGATCACAACCTGGTGACCTTAACCAAGACCAGTTCTTCTGTTAAGATAGGCTGCAGGGGTCCCAACCTGTGTGAGAGCAGCCCATGCTGGGACGGCTTGATGTGCGTCAACCAATGGTACACCTACCAGTGTGTCCCGCCCGGCGACTGCAGCTCGAACCCCTGCCAGAACCAGGGCAGCTGTGTGCCGGACCCCCGTTCAGGATTCACCTGCGTCTGCTCCGAGTTCTACACGGGCAACATGTGTGAGACCCTGGTGGCGTGTCTGGGCGTCCAGTGCCCTCAGGGTAACGTCTGCAAGTCAGCCAACAACGGAGGGTATGTCTGCAGCGCTAACCCCACCGCGGAGACGATGGTCCTTCCCATCTGGGCGGTGCCTGCTATCGTTGGCAGCTGTGCCACCGTCCTCGCCATGGTGGTGCTCAGTCTGATCCTGTGCAACCACTGCCGGGGCCGCAACAAGACCAAAGTACCAAAGGAACCCAAGGAGAAGAAACCCAAGGAGAAGAAGAAGAAAAAGAAGAAGGGCAGCGAGAACGTAGCGTTCGATGACCCGGATAACATCCCACCATATGGTGACGACATGACGGTACGGAAACAACCAGAAGGGAACCCCAAACCGGACATCATTGAGAGGGAGAACCCCTATCTGATCTATGATGAAACAGACATTTCCCACAACAATGAGACCGTCCCCAGTGCTCCCTGCGCCCCCTGTAGCGGCCCAGAGGCAGATATTGAACACTACGACATAGACAACGCCAGCAGCATCGCCCCGTCGGACGCCGATATCATCCAGCACTACAAGCAGTTCCGCAGCCACACGCCCAAGTTCTCCATCCAGAGACACAGCCCGCTGGGCTTCGCCAGACAGTCTCCGTTACCCCTCGGAGCCACGAGCTA
Organism: Pseudochaenichthys georgianus; assembly: GCF_902827115.2. Lineage (NCBI taxonomy): Eukaryota > Metazoa > Chordata > Actinopteri > Perciformes > Channichthyidae > Pseudochaenichthys > Pseudochaenichthys georgianus. The sequence goes on along the minus strand of NC_047512.1, from coordinate 6,412,121 downwards.
CAACTACCAGCCTCAGTACACCCAAGCACTGAGGTCCACCCCGCTCAGCCACTCCCACTCAGCCTGCCCCACCCCCAACCCTCTCTCCAGGCACTCCCCAGCCCCGTTCAACAAGCCCTCCTCCTTTTACCGGAACACCCCGACCAGAGAGCTCAACCTGGCCCGGCGTGAGGGCAGTCCGATGGACATGCACAACGACATGTGCCAGCCCCCACCCATGTTCAACTACGCCACCCGGCTGGGGAGGCGCAGCAAGAGTCCGCAGACCATGGCCGGCCACGGCCACACCTCCAGGCCCGGCAGTCGGCTCAAGCAGCCGATTGAGCAGATCCCTCTGGAGACGGGGCCTCCTGTGGGGCTGTCCATCGAGGAAGTGGAGCGGCTGAACACGCCTCGCCCGCGTAACCCCAGCATCTGCAGCGCGGACCACGGGCGCTCCAGCTCGGAAGAGGACTGCCGTAGACCACTGTCGAGGGTCCGCAACCCCGCCGACGGCATCCCTGCCCCGGAGACGTCTTCAGAGAGCGACTCACACGACTCCTTCACCTGCTCGGAGATGGAGTACGACCGGGAGAAGCCGGTGATTTACAACTCCCGAGTTCCCAAGCTCTCGCAAGTCAACGAGTCCGACGCTGACGACGAGGACTACGGCGGGAGGCTGAAGCAGCGGCGGTACTCGAGTCGGAGGGCAGAAGGAGGGCCGGGGATTCCCCAGATGCCTCCGACGGAGCAGCATTACACACTGCCCCACAGACTGGGCCAGCAGCCAGGGGGCTTCAACTGGGACAATCTGTTGAACTGGGGTCCCGGCTTTGGACATTACGTCGACGTGTTCAAGGACTTAGCCTTGCTTCCCGAGAACGCGTCGGCGAGAGACATTGAGATGAACAGTGGGGACGGCTCGGTGATCATTCTAAACGAAGGAGAAGCTGAGCAATATGTATGAGACTATTTATTACGATGTTGTAGAATATGGTGATGTTCTCCATTCAAGAAAAAAAGAAAAAGGAAGACTGTATATTTCAAGAGAACATTGGACTACATGTTTTTTTTATTCACAATTACAAGACGACTTTCAATGCAGTAAGGCAGACAAATGGCACCTGTAACATGACAGATTTTGTCTTCGGCCACCTTGGTTTAGTTTACCAGTCTTTTCTAGGTCCAAAGTCAACTGTGCATTCGTGTCTCTGTGGCCTCTTTGCAGCGTATCCATTGACCCTGAATGGCTCAAAAGAAAAGAAACCCATGCCTGAATTCAATTTAGTGACTGCAAAGCTCCGTTCACATTATCTTGATCAAACATTTCTGTTTTTTATTACCGACATTGCCTCTCCTTTCCTAACATGTCTGTCACATTCGCACCTGAGAGATAAGACGGTAGATAATATTAACACTCACAGGAAGAAAATTCCAGCAGTCAATTTTTTAATTTACTTAAAAGGAAGCATGTGTGTTTGATCCGACTGCACCTGTGACAGGACCCGGCCCTCGGTGTGTGAGTTAGCTCGCACGGTATGGCAGACCCCTCCGTATATGATCCCTTTTCTCTTTGCCCTGGTGTGTTTTCTCACAGAGGACTGGCTAAACACTCCAAGAGTGAGGATTAATAAAGTCGCCTGCCTTACAGACATTTGAGGATTTCAGTTCAGACTTTTCCTCTTCTGTTTTTATGGCCTGAGTTCAGGAGAGGAGATGTTGGCGAGATAGTGTTTGTCATGTTCTGACCAGCCAAGCGTTTAAAGATGTATGAATCCTATAAACATGACCCCAACTAAAACACTATGAACTTGTGTACATTTTTCTTTTATTCGTGAGTAATCATGGAGTCATTTGTTGTTGTCCATTATTTTGACATGTATGGTTTCTACATTTTTGTACTGTTTATTAACTTAAATTACTTAAGCTGTGTTTTTATGGATATTTTCATATGCTGAAACGTATGTTCTTACTTTCGGGGAAAGTAAAATTGAAGACTTATTTTTTACATGTGTTACATATGTAACGTCAGTATTTTCCACTTTTGATAAAACTATAACATGCTGTATGCTTTGTACCTGTAAAAAGCCAATAACAGAATAAAAAAAGTATTTATTTAAAACCTGCTTTTAACTTTTTCCTTCCTGCAGTCGTATGAAACTGATTTAGATGCATGTCAGCGTTGGCAGTTTCTAAAAATGGTCCGCTCAGAATATATCCCATCCTTTATCTTTTGGGTGCTAAGGTATTTAATACTCAAGGCTCACTCTGTGCCGTCTTTAAATAAAACCGGGTCTGAGCAAAACAAGGCATTTCAGGACCCGAATGAAACTGAGACATCTCTGTCTCGGCCAAGCTAAACACCAAGCGGACTGCGAGACGCAGGGCCCTATATTGCTTTCAACAATTATTTACATCTGGCTTATTGAGCAGAACCTCTTTTTTGTCATAGCTCAGTGATTCGGTATGCAACATGCTTATCTTCTCTGTCATCGGGGGGAGAGGGGCCACGAGAGAAAACGCAGGGAGCCGTGAACCCGGCGCAGAGTGACAGCCCGAATCTGGTTAAATTAAGTCGGGACTCGCGGAGGGGCTCGCCCATGCAGAGAGCTCTGTTGACCGGAGCCTCTTTGGGAAGGCCGTACCACGCTGATGCTGGGATAATAATAACACGAGCAATGATAATGAGTGTGTGTGGGTGGTGGGGCGAGTAAATAGGAGATGGATTCAAATAAACCTCACAGCATCTCGTCTGCTGTGACTGAAAAGTATCAGTCAACTTCCCTATAGGTAAGAGACAGGAGAGGGTTGTGTACACAAAGAGGACATTGTGCTACGCCAGGGTAGGATGTAAAACACTCATGAGGACTGACATGAATCTGTCTTCCCGATTTTCATCTGGGCAAGGTTTCTTTTTTTCCCACAAGTGCTGTTTTTGGATGTTGTCCAGACGGCTGCTGGACTTCACCGAATGGCAGAGGAGCTTATGATGTGTTTAAGGATTAATGGCAGTGTTTAGCGTAAGTGCGAACGCTGCATGTTAAATTATAGGACATTGCCTTTAGACAAATACAACTTGTGTTATTCCTGTCGACGCAAATGGTGCTGTTTCAGTGAGCAGTGACAAAAGAAACTGCTAATGCTGCAGCAAAGTAATCATGTGTGTGCTTCAGAAAGTCACGGAGATGTTTGCAAAGTGATTTCCAAAAGTGAGGTGCCAATAAGTCAGCCATAATGTGTTCTGCAGATCTACACACTGAATGCATTCATCTCGAATGAAGGTGTCAAAAAAGCAGCGTTGGGTTTCCCATGGAGCTCCCACTGACGTGTTCCCCTCCGAGTCCACAAATGTCATCAAAACATAATTCCCATTAAGATGATTTCCCTGTTGACTTAAGAGTTTCCCCAGTATTTATAAAAGGATGTGGCACTGAGCTGTGAGTGACTTCCTTGAAACAGAGAGTTCCTCCCACAAAGATCCTCCCGAAAAGCTTGTTTATAGAGATTGATTATTCCGAGCCTCGGTGTCCTCACAGCTGCAGCGCCTCCCCGAGTCTCATTTAAATGACTCATAATTAAAAGCACATTCAACCCTGGAACAAAGATCATGTTTCACTCTTACTCTCATGTGTTGGTGTTAAAGGTGGGATGGGTACGTTTCAGAAACCGGCTCGAGATACACTTTTTGTTATATTCCATGGAATGCTCTTAACATCCCGATAGCAATGAATATCTGAAGTGCTGTGACAAAAAATCCATAACAAAATGTCATCTGTAGAAGCCGTGATACTGTAAAAACAAAAAAAGCCTATTACGGCCTACCTGCCTGTCAGCCTTCCATCGGGGCACAAACTTATCTCGTGCCCTCATTGGTCATGTGCGCGTTCGTGTGTGTTGGAGGAGGGGCTCTGTAAGGAAGTGGCAGATTTTCTCCGGTTGTGTATTTTCAAATTCTAGCGATCTCGAGCCGGTTTCTCAAATGTACCTACCGCACCTTTAAAGGGGCACATGACCAATGAGGGCACGAGATAAGTTTGTGCCCCGATGGAAGGCTGACAGGCAGGTAGGCCGTAATAGGCTGTACTTTTTACAGTATTACGGCTTCTACAGATGCATTATTTTTATGGATTTTTTGTCAAAGCACTTCAGATATTCAGTGCTATCGGGATGTTAAGAGCATTCCATGGAATATAACAAAAAGTGTATCTCGAGCCGGTTTCTGAAACTCACCTACCCCACCTTTAAGTGACTTTTGCTGGTGAACGTGTGTTAAACAGCCAGAGTGAACTTCATCAACACCTCGAAACTAATTTAAAAAAACACTATAAACTCCATATATTCTAAACAAAAACTGTGTTTTTTATAAGATTTTAGGGCAAAACTCAAAGCGTGAACAGATGGGCTTCCCTGGCGCCACTTCCTGTTTTTCTTTCTCTCTCCCTCCCCTGTTTTCTCTTCAGGTGCTAACGAGAGGACTGGTTTCCACCTGTGTAGTCCTGTAATGCTGCTCATTGGTTCCTTCAGACATTGAGCTGGCCAATCATCAGTCAGGGACCTTAACCCTCCTGTTGTCTTCAGGTCAGATCTGACCGATTTACTACTTTCATCAATCATAACTTTTTTGTTTTACATTCGATTGCATTCAGGCGTTATGATATCCTTCACAGCAGACATTTGAACATATACAATTGCTGATCAACACTTTCATTGCATTTTGGATGATTTAGTCAACTTTGTAACACCCATGGTGTTCCCGGTCAAACATGGCCGCCATGAAGAAAAGGAATTAGTAACCATCCGGATCAGATAAAACACACACACACACACACACACACACACACACACACACACACACACACACACACACACACACACACACACACACACACACACACACACACACACACACATACACACACACACACATACCATGTATACATCACTTCAGGGGACATTACATTGACTTACATGCATTTCCTGGAGACTTACCCTAACCTTAACCATAACCATCACATGCCTAACCCTAACCAAGTCTTCACCCTAAAATTAATGATCCCCCTTATGGGGACCTCCAATGTGTCCCCATAAGGGAAGCCAGTCCCCACACGTGACTATGTAAACAGATTTAGGACCCCACAAGTAAAGTAATGCTAGACCACACACACACACATACACACACACACACACACACACACACACACACACACACACACACACACACACACACACACACACACACACACACACACACACACACACACACACACACACACACATACTCTAGATGTGTCCCCCCCCTTATGTGCCAATCCCCCCATGTGAATCACACCTGACACACACACACACACACACACACACACACACACACAACAATTTGAAACATTTCCCGCTCTTATATGCCCATCCCCCCACATGGATCACACCTGGCACACGCAATACATGTTCAGTGTCTGTTCTTTGTATATGTACTGCAGTGTTTCATGTGTGCCAGTAGTCTGATACAACATGTACAGTTTGAAAGGGCGTTAAATGACATGTGGTGATGATTAATGGTTTTTGTGTTAATGTAATAGCAGTTAAAACGGGACCGGCCACATTTGACCGCGAACTCCAAAGTAAGGGGGAACGAAGACAACAGGAGGGTTAATAAAAGTCCACACCTAAGTAACTTGTTTTTTCTTTTGTATCTGAAACACTGTTTAGAAGATCTTGCGCCACTTGTTAAGAATATCTTACAAACGAATATGGAGGCAGACTGTGGACAGTGAGTTGGGGTAGCTTTTACATTTGTTCTGGAAGTGTTCTATGAGATATGAAGTTAGGTATTGTGTATGTGCTTTTGCTCTGTCACCCTATTATTGTCCTTTCAAAAAAGTGACAAAACAAGTGACGTGAAAAAGATGAAAACGTCTCTTTTATGTTAATAGACCTTGGTGGAGATTGTTTGCTCATCTTTTTCTGTCACTTTCCGTTCAACACACTTTATTGTGCTTATTTGTCGTCTTATCTTTAAATGACAAATGGAACATTCTCAATCCATAAAATAGGGTTCTTCCCCTCCAGCTGTGTTTCCCATTCAAATCACAAAAGCAACAAGAGGACCTTAAAGACAATGCTAAAGCTCTCAAGTATCGTTCAATCCTTTATGTCAACTTACAGTCCATACAGTCATATACCTTGCAGCACTCGAACATAAAATCAAATGGCCTACATCCCTTTTTTTAAGATGTCAGGGGTCCCAGCGTTCACGCCTCTCCCCACTGTGCAGTATATCTCTTCAGTGTGTCTCCCCTCATTAGAAAAGTCTTACTGCTCGGCAGCTTGATGGACGAATAGCCAGTTCGTCGTCTGAGGGCTTACACTTGAATCAACATTAACGCTCCACAAGTTATCACCCTGCTCTCAATTTTCCCATCTGCATTAAAGCTGCGAGCCTCGTCCCCGATAAGTGTTCCTTAATGCTGTGTGTACTGCAGCCAGCCGGTGCCTTTCAACGCACATGAAAGCTTCAGCGAACCGGAGCTGTTGGGAAATGAAAGAGAAAGATAGATGTGTCAGTGTGTGTGTGTGTGTGTGTGTGTGTGTGTGTGTGTGTGTGTGTGTGTGTGTGTGTGTGTGTGTGTGTGTGTGGTGTGTGTGTGTGTGTGTGTGTGTGTGTGTGTGGTGTGTGTGTGTGTGTGTGTGTGTGTGTGTGTGTGTGTGTGTGTGTGTGTGTGTGTGTGTGTGTGTGAGTGAGGATAAAGATTGCCGTCCCATCTTTGGAAGACTCCTTTCTTGGTCTTCGAACGTTAAACTCTGCAGTTTGTATTCCAGCGTGGAGGGGCTCTGGCTAAAGCGAGGCTCTGGCTAAAGCGAGGCTCTCGTTAAAGCGAGGCTCTGGCTAAAGCGAGGCTCTGGCTAAAGCGAGGCTCTGGCTAAAGCGAGGCTCTGGCTAAAGCGAGGCTCTCGTTAAAGCGAGGCTCTGGCTAAAGCGAGGCTCTCGTTGAAGCGAGGCTCTGGCTAAAGCGAGGCTCTGGCTAAAGCGAGGCTCTCGTTAAAGCGAGGCTCTGGCTAAAGCGAGGCTCTCGTTGAAGCGAGGCTCTGGCTAAAGCGAGGCTCTGGCTAAAGCGAGGCTCTCGTTAAAGCGAGGCTCTGGCTAAAGCGAGGCTCTGGCTAAAGCGAGGCTCTCGTTAAAGCGAGGCTCTGGCTAAAGCGAGGCTCTCGTTGCCACAAGCAGCTGAACATTTATAGAAGTGTATGATGGATGCTAAACAGACAACAGCGTCATCGTGAGACCCCTGGCTCGAGTGTCACCCTGCTGTCAAGGAGTCGCTCTGTCAGGCAACACATCTGGTTCTGATCCCACGTGCGGCATTCTGCTGCTTCGGCGATTTCTGACTTTTGTTTTGTTTTCTAATTTGGGGAGATGCTGCCGACTAAAGAGCTGGTTAGCTCACTGGGAGTTTGGCAAACCAGCAGAACGGTTTCCACCCTGGGAAAGAGAGGATTCTCCAGTTGGTCCCACTGGTTTCTTTTGCGCTGACAAAGCAGATGTTGGTATTGTCTACTTTGGAAAATAAAATGCAGTGGGATGAACCTGCATGCTATGTTTGCAGAAGAGCTAGCTTATGCTAAAGCTTATGCTAAACAGAATCTAAGGCTCTGAGCATGTTCTTCATCACAATTGTGTTAAAACAAAACTTTAATGCTGCACATTTCAACCGTAGACTGATTTCAACAGATCAAATGACGACGTGTAATGTGTACGGGGTAGCTTGGGGCAACAAACTAATGGAAATGAACACAGGGGGCATTTTAGCATCTTTTAGCTCAATGTTTTGGTACCATACGGTAGCTTGATACTTGTGTGATCTGTTTCAGTGTCATTGCTCTCATCGACTCTGTCTTTTTCCAGAAATGTTCTAATAACCACACGTACACTTTACCTGCACAGCACTGGAGTGTGGAAGAGCAAAGTTAGCTACCAGCTGGTTTAGAGCTAGAAGCTAACTTTGCTAACGACTTTAGCAGCTCAATATCCTGAGGCCGTGCTCAGAGTCTGCAAAGCCTGAAACAGAGCTTAAAGAACTTTATACAGTGATAATGGCTGAAGATAGTGTTGTGACCAACAACAACAAAACATTTAAACAATAAATATGTTCATTGTCTAATAATCAATGTGTTATGTTAAGACACATGTGTCAAACTCAAGGCCCGGGGGCCAAATCCGACCCGTGGTGGATTTAATTTCGGCCCGCAGGATCATTTCTAATTCCTATTAGATCTGTGCCGCCGGTATATTGCACGCACACCTTCACTCCATCCTGAGGGTCTCCTCCGCTCAGAGCCTGAGCCCAAACATTGATGACCTTGCACCCGAGATAAGACGCCAAGTATCTCCTTGAACTTGTACATGGATGTTTCCTTCTGCACTTTTTCTCACGACAACAGGGCATGTTTGGTTTGTTCTTTGAGGGAAATAGTTTTTTGAAGCTGTTGTTGGCCTGTGGGAAAATGTAATCATAAGAAATGACTCTGGAGAAGCTGCAGATAGAGCCATAAGAAATGACTCTGGAGAAGCTGCAGATAGAGCCATAAGAAATGAATGCAACTGATTATTTAATGTTGTTTTTATTAGCAACAATTTAAGCTTTGTTAGTTCCAGGTTTAATATGTGCAATAAGTTCATTTCAATACGTTTTACAATAAACATTGAACCAGTCCGGCCCTCGACTAGTACCCATTTTTTATTTTGGCCCACTGTGTGTTTGAGTTTGAAACCCCTCCTTTAAGATATACAATTGGAATTAAAAATGTCATATAAAACCAACTTAAATCCTTTAGATCCGACCCACCTTATCGTAGCTTCACCAGATTCCTCTTTATCTGCGTTAAATTCTTATGATCACACATTGTGAAAGACAGCACGAACCTTTCCTCTCATGTTAAACCCTGCTATACCTCACCTGGCCACCGGTTGTCCTCAGTGAGCTGTATGTCCTGCTCTAACATCACCTGAACACTCACCTGTCACAACATCAGCCTCTGTTTTTATACACGGCCGAGCGAGGAAACACTTATTTCGCCCCACTTTCCCAGCCTTGTGTGTGTTCTGCTTTCTGCCATATAAAGTATGATTGCTTGCCTGTTTTTCTTATCTTATTTTTGAACAAGTGAAACATTGTTGTTGGCCCTTGAACCGCCGCATTAGTGTATTTTTGCCTCCTTTAGTCCTCATTCCTGTGTAGGTTTCTTGAATGATCACGCACCCTGAGCTCTTTTTGTGAACTCCTCTGGAAATGCCCTTAAACAAAAACCCCAGAAACTAAATATAGACTTGTCCTAACTCCTAAATTCACTATTTTAGCAACATCTGTTATCTGTTCCCTGATTTGAAAGTCGGATTGGAATTATTTCTTGAAGTGCATTTCCCCCACTTCACACAACTCTTTAGCTGACTTGACAAGAAAATGGAGAGGCACTTGAGGCACATCACAGCATGTATATACTGTCCATGCAGTGTCCAGTTCATAAATCTGGAGGGTGGACATTTCATCCGTTAAACTCTGTGACAGCGATTCTTTAATCACACTGGAATTCAGTTTGGACCACAGCTCCATGCAGCCGTCTTCAAGAGGGGTCGGCTACGAATTACTCATGATCCGCGGCTTCGCAGACAAAAACATTGCATAAATGATGGTCAACAAGAAAATCACACAGGCAGGGCCAAAACCCCAAGACCAGAATATAACATCACTCACACACACACACACACACACACACACACACACACACACACACACACACACACACACACACACACACACACACACACACACACCACACACACACACACACACACACACACACACACACACACACACACACACACACACACACACACACACACACACACACACACACACACACACACACACACACATAGAAGTCTCCATGTGGCCAAATATGCCTATATACATTTTTTTTTTTTACAATGTATGAAAGTTAATTTAAAGCAATTATGTTTAAAGCTCTGAGTTTAAAGGTTTATAATCGTGATTGCAGGGTGAGATATTGTAACCATGATTAGTCCAGATTGGTCTTTGATTGAGGAAGTGGATTATTTAATTGCACTTCTGCCACTTGCATCAACATTTTGATTGTTTTAACTGCAGTGGTAACGCAGGACATTCAAATAAATGCTTCAATAATTGTGTAGCTTTTAATGACGAAAAAATAAAGTTTGCGCCATTTATGACTCACTTTGAGAAACTGTTATTTTCTACATTAAAGGGGGTCCTTTAAAAATTGTTTGGGATTTTTTCCTTTTCCTTTAGTGTGTCGTAGAGTGTGTTGTGCATGTAAATGGTCTGCAAAGGCTACAACCCCAAAGTTCCCTCCAGAGCGAGTTTCTCTCCCACGCAAAAAAATGAAGAGCTTTTTGAACATTAAAGGTCCCTGTTATTCTGTTTTTCATCAATATATGATAGGTCTCAGATATATACAGAACATGTCTCTGAAGTGTTTGGCTCAACACACCAAACAGATCATTGCAGCATTACCCATAATCCCCTCTGTTTCAGCCCTGTTTCCAAAGTGCTGATTCTCTGTCTGTTACTTTAGATGAAAATAAGGAGCCCCTCCCCACGCCCCTCTGAGAGACATTTGGTTACAAAGAACTCAATGGTGCTCTAGGAGGAGATTCAGGTGATAAGGGGGGGGGGGGGGGGGTTACCTTGGTTGGTGATTGGCTAATGGCAGAGATGGGGTAGTTACTAAAAAAAAGTAATATATTACATATTACATATTACTTTAAAAAAAAGTAATATATTACACTACTTCGTTACTCTCTACATAAAGTAATTCGTTACTTTACTCGTTACTTTACTCGTTACTTTACTCGTTACTTTACTCGCAGGGCCCGCCCCTCCCTGCAGGCAGATCACACAGACTGCTAAAGTTTCAAATATTCTCTTTAGTTCAGTTTCCATTGCCGAGCACGTACGAACTGCGCATGCGTGAGTGGCAATAACTCTCCTTACCAGCAGGCGGCGGTAGTGTGTATTCGTCATTCAAAACAGGCAACAACCGGAAAACAGAGAAGAAGAACAGACTACGTGTGTGATATAAATAAACAACAGCTATGTGCGTTAGCTCCACCTTAGCATGTGTTCTTTGCAGGTGTTTTTGAGGTTTGATTATGACTGATTTTAGTAAGTAACGAAGTAACGCGTGTCGGGGCAATGTTAGTAACTGTAGTGTGATTACTGGATTATAAACGCGTTACACTACTCCGTTACCGACAAAAGTAATATTATTACAGTAACTCTGGCTAATGGCTACACGAGACAACACATCGTCATGACATCATAAAGTGGCCAAAATCTGATCAGCTCATTTTCAGACAGGTTTTTATAGAAATTGATCAAAAAGAGAGAAAATCTTTGTTCCTGAAACTTTCAGAGTCTCTTTCCACAGAGGGGACACATGTTGATGTAGAAGAGACATGAAGAAGAGGGGACACATGTTGATGTAGAAGAGACATGAAGAAGAGGGGACACATGTTGATGTAGAAGAGACATGAAGAAGAGGGGACACATGTTGATGTAGAAGAGACATGAAGGAGAGGGGACACATGTTGATGTAGAAGAGACATGAAGGAGAGGGGACACATGTTGATGTAGAAGAGACATGGAGAAGAGGGGACACATGTTGATGTAGAAGAGACATGAAGAAGAGGGGACACATGTTGATGTAGAAGAGACATGAAGAAGAGGGGACACGTGTTGATGTAGAAGAGACATGAAGGAGAGGGGACACATGTTGATGTAGAAGAGACATGGAGAAGAGGGGACACATGTTGATGTAGAAGAGACATGAAGAAGAGGGGACACATGTTGATGTAGAAGAGACATGGAGAAGAGGGGACACATGTTGATGTAGAAGAGACATGAAGAAGAGGGGACACGTGTTGATGCAGAAGAGACATGAAGAAGAGGGGACACATGTTGATGTAGAAGAGACGTGAGGAAGAGGGGACACATGTTGATGTAGAAAAGACATGAAGAAGAGGGGACACATGTTGATGTAGAAGAGACGTGAGGAAGAGGGGACACATGTTGATGTAGAAAAGACATGAAGAAGAGGGGACACATGTTGATGTAGAAGAGACGTGAGGAAGAGGGGACACATGTTGATGTAGAAGAGACATGAAGAAGAGGGGACACATGTTGATGTAGAAAAGACATGAAGAAGAGGGGACACATGTTGATGTAGAAAAGACATGAAGAAGAGGGGACACATGTTGATGTAGAAGAGACATGAAGAAGAGGGGATACGTGTTGATGTAGAAGAGACATGAAGAAGAGGGGACACATGTTGATGTAGAAGAGACATGGAGAAGAGGGGACACGTGTTGATGCAGAAGAGACATGAAGAAGAGGGGACACATGTTGATGTAGAAGAGACATGAAGAAGAGGGGACACATGTTGATGTAGAAGAGACATGGAGAAGAGGGGACACATGTTGATGTAGAAGAGACATGAAGAAGAGGGGACACGTGTTGATGCAGAAGAGACATGGAGAAGAGGGGACACGTGTTGATGTAGAAGAGACATGTCACAGTGGACACACAACATACACATATGAACTCTGAACATGAGCAGAATACGGCCTCTTTAAACGTGAGCTGTGTGTTTCCATCTAAAGACACACATTTCCTGTGGATTCCTGCGGCTTATTGTGGACTCGTGTCCCACATCTTTGGTCAGGACGGTAGCATTTATTTTATTGTGCTGAGTTAGGGAGAAGATTACCGAGAACTGAACACAATGCCGGTCCTCCTGCCAGGTCCGCACTCCAGCATAACAAACATACGTGATGAACTCAGGGTGCTTGTTATTGTTCAGTCCAAACCACAATCAGAAAGCCATCAACAGCCGAAGGGAAAAAGTGTATTTTGCGTGCAGATGTAGGACACGTGATACCTTCCCCCGCATGTACATAATATCAAAACGTAACTATCGTGTTACACACACTATAAACAGACGGTTGTAGTTGTGTTCTCACCAAGCTTTACTCGTTCCTTCTCCTTCCTCCGACAACTTTAACTGTGTCAGGGATTATCGTCTTACCAACAAAAGAACATTGGTAATACTGATTCTTCCACTCCCGAGTCGTGCATTAGGCCCTGTTGTTGTGTGATAGCTTTAATGCATCTGGCTACAAGGAGAATTCCCCCGCGGGGACAATGAAGACGAATTGAAATTGAGGGGATCAGAGCGCAAGCAGCAGCAGCAGCGAGGAGGGACTCCAATGCTTGTTAAAGGAACCCAGTGGAGTTTTCCGCTGTAAACAAACAACTTCAAAAGTCCCTCACTTAACCGCACACTGTGTTCCCTTCACGCTGAACAAAGACCGTGATGCATTTCCTATCTGATCGAACATTCGCAACGCTTTTTAATGATTAAAGATGTTTTGGATTTGTTAAAACGGGCTTTCAGATTCATATTCATCCTATTATCTTTTTATATGCTGCCCTCGTGGTGCACGGTGCTTCTTCTGGTGGTGGTAATGTCGCATTAAAAACCACAGAACTGAACATATCATCTTAAACTGGAAGCTGGAAATGATGTAAATACTTAACATTGTTGCTTTGGGACCAAAAACTGATTGGATTAAATAAAAAACTGCTGCCCAGAAATACTTTTATTAAAGATAATCCCATTTATAATTGCAAACAATGTCAGATATTACTTGTTGTATTGTGAAGTGATAGCCGTTGCATTAGCACGGTCTATTATAGGACAATTGGATGGATTTCAATGAAATACAGATGTTTATCCTCTGACTTTTGAACATCATGAGGTTGATATTAAAACTTTAAAACCCTTTGAGTTACAAACCGTGATATCTATTGAAGGGATTGCCATACAATCACAAGTTAAGTCAATCATGTACTTCACGAGATGATTTTTAATACATTTGGTGATCCTCCAAATCCTATGAAGCAGCCTAATCAGGTCAGTACATTACATTGGTTAATGAGAAATATCTGGAAAACCAATCACAGTGCCGTCAGCTTAATTTTTAGCATTTTAGCCTCAAAGCACAAGAAAGCTTTATTTCTTTGTGCTTGATGTCCACTGTCTCAGTTTTGGACGTATCTTCTGGCAACGTGGGAACAAAACAAAGTTAGGAAGTGAGCTTTAACTGTATTGTTCTTCACAAAATCTCATTTACTTTTCAGACTTTTCTCCAAAATATTGTTTCAAGCTAAAAACAAAGCAACCTGAGAGCCATTGTTGAAATGGTGTTATGCTGATGGCTCCAACAATCTAACCTGCAACTTCGGGGTCATCGAATGAAGTCTTTGCCAGTTCACCCTGAAGTCAAACGTCTTGTCCCATGATGTTCTAGTTCAAACTGGGATACACGGTGCAAACAAGAAGTCTACCTCCTTCTAAAGAAACCAGCTTCACATTCTGTTATTGTTGAACACACAGTTATTCTACAGCCCGGGCACAACAAGCCGCACTAATGCAACGCTGATGTCTCCTCTCAGCGACCGTATTATGAAGCACAGAAACAGCTGCTCTGCACTGTATGCAATTAGCACATATTTCTGTGTTGTGATGTTTATGAAACCCTAGTGTTCCCGTCTGCGTGCTGCTGCCAGAGTGTCAATGTGTGTATAGCACGTACATAAACTCACACACACAGGTGTTTGCACATATACAGTGCACACAAACAGCTGTGGCCGCTCCTTTTGACCTCTCTTTTGCGTCTCGTGTGCTGCCTTCCACGCCATAACTGTGGATGGTTATTAGTTATGATGCCTGTAGGAAATGGCAAAGGCTAAATGTCACAATCCACAACAGCAGGGTGGATAATCTGTTTCCTACAATTAAAATGGGATATGCCGCGCGGCGTGGGGAGTTGGAAGCGTTGTGATGGAGCCGTGCCTGTTATTATACAGACCTATGCAGATTGGATTTATCCGCCCCCTCCAAACTGGAATTCCAGAAACAAAACAGCGAAACATCTGAATGGACGGCTCATTAAAACCATTAGCACGGCTTCTCGTTGGCACATGACAGCCATTTAGCTGCGATCCCATAACAGATCCCCGGGTTTTTCCTAACACCTGGTGGAATTTTTGTAGTTGAATAGTTCGCAATAGCCTCCACTTTGCGCGTCTTTCAGCCTCCTGACAGCCTCGCGTGTATATGCGGTGGGAAACAAAAGTCACATACAAAGCAATGGCACTTTTTAGGTATGGAGGAATGCGTGCACACTTGGCAGCTAATAGGAGCACATTAATTTTGACAAGAAAAAGAAAGAAAAAACCGTCATTGTTCCTCCTCTGCTCATTGGCTACTTCAGTCGCCCGGTTCCCTTTGGATTTTCCCATGCCCTGCTATCTTTTCTCAAGTCTTAATCTTTTCATTCTGTCAGGCTCGCTCTCGGCAGCCTCCGCGCAATTTCCAAAGGTCTGGGCTTCATGCTAATTGTCTCTCAATGGCACGGTTACCTCCCACCTACATAATGCACCTTGTTTCCTCCGCTCAGTCTGGGCTGCGCCATCTCGCTCTCATTCGCATTCAGGAAAGCGAGGCCTCGGGCTGCGGCCATGCGAGGCAACTACCAGAAAGCAGGGGGGGAAATGATTTGCGTTCCTGTTTTCTGTGGGTGGGCCGAGCGGCAGGACATTATGAAGGATGAGTTGCGTGTGATTGCTGTTGTGTTAGACTAAACGTCATTTCTCAGCTACATGTTCCTTCGTGCCAACATGTATCACACAGCTCATCATGTCAGGCAGCCGCGCTACCGAATCATACACGTTATTTTTGAATTAGCTTCACTTTCAATTCAGGGCCTGATCCGGCGTCTGCCAACAGTTTGATGTATAGTTTTCAGACGCAGCGAAAAAGGCAAAAAGGAGGTGAAGGTTATGAAAATCCTACGTACGGCTTGAATGCGGGGCCCCTCTCGCAGGTTAAACGGGAGTACCGCGGTGAAAGGAACACATAAGTCGTGCTAATTGTGTCCACGTCGAGCCCAAATTGGCTGTTTTTCTTTCGCTGGAGAGATCTCAACGACAGGCATGCACCATTAAGATGTATTCAAGTGCACGGGCTTTGATGTTCCCGGAGAGGGGGAGCGATGGGGGAACACAGGGGGAGAAAATTAAGCAGAAAAAACGTCATCAACAATTCAAATGCGCCTCATTATTGGACCATAAATAAAAGCCTAATTAGCATAAATTGCTCCCACATTGTTGCTATTTTTACCTAATTTCTTCTTTGCATTTCTGTGGATGTGTGTGTGTGTGTGTGTGTGTGTGTGTGTGTGTGTGTGTGTGTGTGTGTGTGTGTGTGTGTGTGTGTGTGTGTGTGTGTGTGTGTGTGTGTGTGTGTGTGTGTGTGTGTGTGTGTGTGTGTGTGTGTGTGTGTGTGTGTGTGTGTGTGTGTGTGTGTGTGTGTGTGTGTGCAGGCTTGAGTTGGAGGGTTTGAGTTATGAGAGAGATGCTTAATGTATTAGAGATGTATTGAAGCGCTAATTAAAACTCCTGGATGAATGTTTGCTTTTTGAGTCCACATGTGTTTTTGTTTGGAAATAGAAAATGATTTGTCATGTTATCGCACAAATGAGCCGACGCTAAATAACCACGGATTGTTTTTGATCTACATCACAAAGCTGTCAATGCGGCGTCTGCGATGTTTCAAACTTCAGTTAACCTCTAATGTCACAGTCTTCAATGGCAGCGTATGTTTAATCGCTAACATTTGTTTTTGACTTGTAGTTGGCAATTAAATTAGAGCTCAATTGATTTTTTAAAATTAGAAACAGAGTTAGGGAAAGCCCTGAAACAGCGGACAGAATCCGTTTCACACGACGGCCTGAACGTTTTTTGTTTTCCAGGCATCCTCCAAGATGGCGCTCGGTCTGGTTTGGATCATGGAGTCGCTTTTAAAGAGGCCCTATTATGCTTTTTTGTGTTTTCCCTTTCCTGTAGTGTCTTTTGTATACAGTACCTTGTTCATGTAAATAGTTTGTAAAGGCTAAATCCCTGTGTTCCCTCCAACAGATTGTACGTACTACACAATTGGATGACCATTTTAGTTTCACTGTAAATAGCATGAAATTATGAGCTGTTTTGTTTTAATTTTGTTGTATGTATGTTTATGTTGGTGTTGAGTGTGTGAGGACCCCAGGAAGAATAGCCAATGCTCATGCTAGTGCTAATGGGGATCCTAATAAAGACATAAAGACATAAGGGGCGGGACATCTCTACGCGGTTGACCAATCTCAACAGAGCCGGCCAGCTAACCAATCAGAGCAGACTGGGCTCTGGTTTCAGACAGAGGGTGAAAAGAGGTGCTGCAGCACAAAAATAAAGGTCTTTTTGAACATTAAAGCATGGAGACAGTAGAGACACTAAATACTAATGAACCTGAACATGATCATAACATTTTTAATACTTCACTTGATCATGAATCACAGTTCTTTCCCAGCGTCCTATGAAACGTTGACTTTAATCAGACAAACCAGGATATCCATACAATAAAACAATATCCAATATACCAATTTTCCCACCATTTAATCTTACCCTACATTAAGACAGCTTCATTGTATCTGTATGTCTGGGAATTTAGTGCACTGCCTGCTGGGAATTGAATCTGTGCTGATTGATTATATTATAATCTCGACCAGCAGACCATGATTATAATGAGGTTTAAAGATGCCATTCCTACGCAAACGTAAAAACTAGCTTTCCACATTTGCCACCTCTGGGTTAAAAAAGCACCCAGTGATACTCGCCCACACACTTTCAACACGTCGGCCTGAGGATCGGCCGGCCATTTGACTTTTAAGACGTCTTTTGTTCTCTTGAGGTTTTCAGTTTAGTACACGCTCGGATTCATCTATTTCCAATTTATAATTGAGTTGGAGGCCCAGAAGGTTATAAAAATAAACCATACCCTCTCTCAAGTTCGAGTGTTTTCCTTGGTCACTGTTGATGTCATTCGGCCAAAAAATGACTTAATTGTAATTTCCATCCAAGTTGAGGAGGGAAAGAATGCTGATTTCCAATATTTGTCCTCATAGATTAGTGCAAATAGAAAACCATAATGAAATTTTACATGTAAAAATATTTATATATTCTCATATTTAGAAACGTGTATACACTCTCTTACCTTAAAGGGGCCCTTTCCTGTAGTGGGTTTACATCTGTTGCATGTAAATAGAGAGGCGAAGTCAAAAAAAAAAAAATGTGTCGTAAAACTGTGAAGTAACATTTTGTTTGTGTGAAACCGCTCAATGAACTACAACTCCCGTCTCGCACCACACACCAAGACGGCCGTCACGTTGGCACATCTCACTTCTTTCTTTCAGAACGAGGCGGAAAGTATTCAAAGAGGTGAAAATCACTCCAAGTCTGGGCGCGTTGAGAGCTGTACACACACACAAGGGGAGTTAGCCAGGTTCCGTAAGAGCCAGCATGCGGGACTCTGGGACTCTGGAATTTGTAGTCTTTCTAGTTGTGTATTTTCCATAGTCTTATATTTCAACAGTTTTACGACAAACTGTGACTTTTTTGACATGGAAAGAATTATTTAACATTGACAAAGATCATGTGTTTAATTTGTGGCACAATTCAAACGGGATCGAAAGATAATCGGGGGCGGGACTTTGCCTCTCTATGGTCTGCAAAAGGAGAAGGAGCACTCCCCCCCTGCCTGAAATGCCTCCATTGGACTCCTTTGTTTACCTTCACAAAATAGTGACATCACTATGTTACACTAGCGCTCCAACACATTGTACATGATAGGCTAAGGGGCGGGAC